>NC_092621.1:21760000-22027500 GCF_047663525.1 Anas platyrhynchos
TGGAAAACTCAGGGGAAAAGAGAATAGAATATTATGGTTTTTATCAGCCTGGCAGATACAATATAACCAACCCAGTGCAGTCTCTAACTGAGAATTCAGTGGGACATACAGAACTGGACCAAATTAGGTTGCTCAAGAGAACAGCATCAGAAAGTCAGGCACAGGTCATATTGTTTGAACATTCATCTTTGTAATTAACCTCATTTGATTTCTTTTGTGTGATCTGAAATTCCAATAAGTCAATAACTCAAAAGTCAATAACTCAATTTTCTAAAAAAAATAAAATAATAATCTTTCACTAATGAAAATCATCTAGTTGATAGAATTGTAGCAAATGGTGTAATTTCAGTTCTGCATCATCATTTGCTTGTTGAATGTTGTGTTTTTGTTTTTTTTTTTGTTAGATGTCATTTAGTTCTGACATGGATAAGTGTATTGTCATCTTTCCTTGTTGTAAGATTATTTCTATGATTCAAATATGTATGCAGTAAAAAGTATATTGATTTATTTTGCAGTATTTACTGGTATTAAGTTTCTGTAGAAATTGCATAGATAATTTGAAGTTAAGCGTAAGTTTTTAGCAGGATCATGGAGGCAAGAAATGCGGGGGAGTGGGAAGAGAACAATGCTTACTGTATTTATTCTAAAGCATAGTTTCTGTTCTGCCTCCATTAATCATCACAGAGAAAAATGTGAGCATATTTACAGCTAACGTGTTGAAACTCTTAATGAAAAAAATTAAATGATACAAAATTTGTTCATATCTGACATTCTAACATACAAATGTATATTCAATCTGTATAATGAATATATTAAAAAGTGATTTTTTTGTGTGCATCTGTATCATTTCATGGTTATAACTTAGCTAATAGGGAAGCTAAATTTCTAGTGGATTGAAAACTTGAACAAGTTTATAATGTCTAGGATAATGGAGTTGGTTAATTTTTGTCTATAAATGATTCTCATCTATATAGTAAAATTTCAGAGTGTCTGGCTCAACAAGGGGTATAAACAGAATAAATCTACTATACGTCATGTGTATGATTATAGCTGGATTGCTGAAGGTGGTTATTTTCGTGATGTATATTTAGAAATGTAAGTTCTTCAAAGTATGTTTTCTTAGTGACCTTATTTTATGATTATGCTTTAAATGATGGATATTATGTTTGTTTTGCATTTATTTTAACACTTATTTAGGATATTAATGTTCTATTTACATTACTGTTAGGTTGCATCTAGTGTGTTGTGGTTGTGTTTTCAACCTGAATTTGTGATTTTTTTTCTTGTTTCTCCAGTAATTCAAGTTTTATACAGGGAGGAGTCTAAAAAATAGTCTCAAAATGATCCAATCCAGTAAAATTTTCAGCTGTGTACCTGTTTTTGTAAATACTGTTTGTCTTCAGGTATGCACCTTAGAGACTTAAGTCACTCGATTTATCAACAGCACAATTTAAAGGGAGATCGTTTTGCACAGTGAAAAATGGGGAGCAATATTTTAATAGTCAAGATGCTGATTCAACTTCATACTTGCATGGAACTATCTTGCTGTTCCAAGGTCCAGCCTGGAGACCAGGACTTCTCCAGATGCGTAGGGCTGCTGCAGGGTTTCTTGATCCAGACAGCCTTCCTTCTGCCAGTGTAGCTGATGTGCATGGTCACGTTGTTCCACTCCCTGTCATCCTGTTTGTACATCTCCAGTGCATTTCCAGGAATGACAGATACTTTCTGCTGCCAGTACAAATATAGACCTTGACTGTACTTGTATGGGTGTGACAGCGGAAGTCTTCACTTTGTGCTTCTATTGTTGTTTGCTACATGTTTTTGTTCAATGTAATACAATCTCAGTTTTATTGAGATTAATTTCTGTTGTATCACATATTTTATTCTAATCTACTGCGTAACACATATACTTTCAGTTTATGGAGCACTTAATTCAGCTACTTGAGCAAAAGCTTAAACTATTTTTGGTTGCATCAGTAGAAACTGCTTTATTTAGACTCTTCTAGTCAGATATTAATTAAATGTAACATGCAAATACCTTTTAAGAAGGGAAAACACTGACAACTCTTAAATTCATGCTAAATTATTTTTATGGCTAAGTCATTTTCCTCTTTAGTCCCTTTTTGTTACTTTCTGCCTTCCCTATGTAATTCCTTGTGATAAATGTTAATTTTGTTGCTTTTTTTTTTTTTTTGGTGACTATGTGTGATTCCACAGTGCTAGGTTTTGTAGTTTTAAGTGCTGTATTTTAAAATTTTCAATTTTATATGGATGTCTTCAGTAATAATGGACTTTATTAGCACCCAGGTGATAATTACAGTCAAAGCTAGTTAATGTGTCCATATAAGAGGACTTTTTTGAGAGAATGGATGAAAGTTGAGCAAAACGAGCCCAATCCTCAAATCTGTGAGGGGTGGGTCTTCAGTTTTTAGGCTCTGTATTCCCTGGCTGCTCTCTGCAGAAGACTGGTTCCCTCTGAATGCTCCTCCTTTCCACCTGTAGGTGGAAAGCTCCTGTAGGAATTATTTTTCAGGCTTGAGTCTCACAATTTACAGTGGTAGAGTGTAAAAGGATCTTTTAAGAGTTGTCTGGAAGGAGCGTTGGGGCAGTTGAAACCATCTTCTGGAGAAGAGTCATCCTCTAGTATCTGTCTTGCTAACAATTTTGTGTTTCACTGTAGCAAAGAATTGAGAGATACATTGTGCATCTGCCGGGAAGTACCCTTGGCAGTTAGCAGCTTTTAAAGTTAGGTGTTCCTACAAGGAAATAGATGCGTTCATGTACATGTGTGATTTGTATGGCCTAATTATTTAAATCATTAGGGAACACATTTAGAATTCTCTTTAGTGCTTTCCCTCATGAAGCAAAATGGTCCATAAGTTTCCACTTAGTCACAGTCCCTTACTAGGTTCCAATTTGCAAAGTTCATTGTCAAATTTACAGTCAGCCATAGGATTACCCTGGAAATATCATTTTAGATGTGTCATTACCATTTTAGGAGCTTCATAGCACAGCGCAAATTCTAGGGGAGAAAAAAGGATTCATTTACATTGCTCATAGCATGTGTCTAATCTCCATTTGTCCCTTTCTACCCTTTCTACCTCTTCCCCTGGCTAATGAAATAAGAATAAAGAATTAGTCTTTCTCAAGTGCACACCACTAAAGGTATGAAATGAAGCTTCTCCGTTTCTTTTTAGATGTTTGCTGCTTCATCCTGGCAAACAAAAAAGCAGAAAAAATGTCTAGAGGAGAAGGGTGTGTTTTCCGATGAGAATTTTTCCTCCCTGGTAGACTGAGGAAGATGTATAGCAGACACAAGGACCATTTTATATACTTATATAGCAATTGCACCACTAACAATTTATTATGATCTGTGTTTTGTTAAGCTGATTGTAAAACTTTTTTACAGTAGCTATGTAAATGAAATTCAATATTCTGAATGTTTGTATAAAACATTCAGATAATGAGATACTAAAAGTACTAAAAAAAAAAAAAGGCAGCTGAATGAGCTGGAAATGTCAAACAGAATGAGAAAGGTATATTACTACTTTATCACAACATATGTGGTCTGTTTTTTTCCTTTGCAAAAAGTTCAATATTTTTATCTGACAGAATATGCAAACTTGAATGTGAATGATCTCAAATCTTTCATTTAAGCTACCCTAAATGTTTGTGATATTTTTTCACTAGAGACAAAGTGATTTTTTTAGATGGTGTAAGAGATCCTTTTTATAATAATAATAATGAATGTGTCAGTTGCATCTTTGGAACTGGATACTAGACTGATTAGCTTCTACGTGGTTGTCAGTTAGAATCTTATAAAACTGCTTCTGGGCCTGTCTCTTGGTAACTCACGCTGCTTACCAAGCTAGCTGTTGTCCCCATAATTTAGAAAACCTTAGGGTAGGTATAAACCGTACCATTATGCTGTTCTTTGTTCTGCTGCTGACCTGGATTGGATGCAGTTGAAGGGGGGGGACTGCTTAATTACTGCCTTCCTCCTGAGCTGAGACTTTATTATGAGCAGTATCAACAGTTCAGTTTTAATCTAAAACACAGTGTCCTTTTCTTTTCTGAATCCACTCATACAACTTCCCAATGTGTTTCTTGACACAACCTGTAGACGTTTAAAAAGATACTTCATTGGTTTACAAGGCTATTTCCTCCTCGTCTGTGAAAATGAGGCCTAATATCTCATTTGTATTGTCATTGAACTTTAATCCAGGTTTGATTTTTTTTTCAAATCACAATAAACATAGGCCCTTTATTTTTCCCTCATATGTGTTTTACATTATAAAAACAGTATTATTTAATGATTATATACTTAATAAACATTGCAGTGAGTCTCTGGTAGGAAGAAACTTTGTCCCATTTCAAGGGAAAAAGGAGAAGGGGGGGGAAAGAGAAGGTACTAGTTTCACTGAAAGCTGCAGGTACCAGTCATGCTATTTTGAAAGATCTTCTGTATTCTGTAGTATTGCTGTCCTCAGAAAAAGAAAACTTATAGTTAAATTTCTTGTATTCACTGCAGAAAGAAGTAAAATAACATTCCTAATTTATTCCATAAATTAAATATACCTTTTCCAAGTAAAGGAAACATTGATACCTCTGTGTTTTGTAGCTAGCTATCAAGAACCATATTTTGGGTCTTCAACCACTGTCCTCAAGTTTCTTCCAGAAATGTCACAGATTGTTGGAAATAGAAGTAACTCGAAGTGGCTATTCTGTATGCTTCTCATATCAATCTGCAAGCCTGGGGGCTTGTAACTAGTGAACAGTTAATGAATACTATGTTTGCAGTAAGCTTTACGTCTTGGTTAATGTAAACCCCCACCACCCAAGTAGATTGACCATAATTAGCCCTTGCAGCAGATGAAGAGGCTGTGCCTTTGTAGGGTCAAACACCTTTCTCCCTTCCCTCATCCCCAGTTAAAATTACAAAATTATAAAATTTCTCTGGCAATTAGGGATTCTTCATGAAGCTTGAAAGGAGCAAATACAGCTACTGTGTAGCTGATAGCAACCTGTACTGTTAATTAAAATAGTGTATGCTTACAGAGCATAGCTTGCTCCTCCACAGTGCAAAGTGTTCTTGGTTGAATTCCCCAGGTTCCTGTTGAAATAAATGTGAGGACAGCTGTTTCCTTTCTCACAGTGGAAAATACCAAGCTAATGGGGATTTTCCTAGATAAGTGTTTTCTACAAAGTATGAGGCAAAAGAGCTTTAATGGGAGGTGTACTTTGTTGGAATCTTTAACTCAAATGAAGAAATCCCTTATCTCTGAGGCCTTATTCTGCAGGCTGCTAAATAGCTCATGCTTGTTTTCTCAGAGGTCTGCAGGCTGTTTGCTTTCTTCTTTGAATGAGGTAGTGAATCTGTTTGTAAGGGAGAAAGTATCTTTCAAAATCTAAACGAGTTATAAGAAACCAGTCTGAAGGAAAATTGAGTCAGTTTTCATCCCTGAGAATGCTGGAGTTCTAGGTTTCTTCATGCAAAATTCAGTTCAATTCCTAGTATTTGACTGTAGCCAGGCAAAAAGAAATAATCCTGTGAAATCAAAATGGTCCTGAGCTGAATCATAATCTTATCAAAGCAAATAGAAAAGACAGGTTTTGTATGCTTAATATTCTAACTTTGTACCTGTTTTTTTCCAATCTATTGCTCTGTAGTCTGTTTTATATTTATAACTTTGTATGTCTGAAAATGAATTTATCAAATAGAACTAATGTAAAAGTAGCTGTATTTTTATCCAGTCTTTCAGTTTTGATCATATTGTAAATATGAAAATGGAATGAAAGAATATTAAAAGAGTTGACTAAACAGTTTTAAGTAACACATTTAGAATATAAAGGATGAAACTACCATGAACACACTTAGTGTTCAGTATCATTAAACATATATGAAACCTGTTTGCTTCTGTATAATAGGCACCAGCTGCATCTTTTGGGGAAAACTAAGTCTGAAATTCCAAAATGGGGCTAATATAATGCTTCAGCCAAGAGCAGTGAACCAGGAAAGCTGATGTTTACCATCACCAGTTAGACTGCTTCTTTGCTGCTTATAGATGGAAACTTTGCAGTCTTTCAGAGAAGAACATTTCTTCACTTGCAATGTGCCTTAACCCTTTTGTAATTCACAGAGAAGGAGTTCAGGCACTGATAGTCAAGCCCAGAATAGCAGGGAAATCAGCAGAAACTTCAGCAATCACAGCTGCTTTCTGTTTAACTGGAAGTTGGTGGCAACTACTTTCCCAGTGAGTCTGGGAGATTGTGGTTCTGTGCTTTTCTTATGCTACAGGCACTCTTTCTCAAGACAGAAATAAGTGTCTAAAAGTAGTGTCTTTTTGGGTATATGGGGTATCCAGCTTGGCCTTTAGCTGCAGAAAGGAAGGTCCTCTTTTTTTTTTTTTTTTTTTTTTAAGTCCCTGACAGTATCTGACAGCCCTTTTCAGTTGTCTTAAATAACGTGGTATTTCGAGTGACAAGAGATGCCTGTGTTTAAGCAGAGATGAATCGTGTCCCCACCTTTCTAGTTAAGAAAATTGGCTGCTGTGGGTGGAAACAGTGGAAGTTGAAAGAAATATTCATAAAGCTGAAGAAAGAAGACAACAGGGGAGCGTACTGGCTTTACACGCTGCTCTTTGCTCAAGAGTTTGCAGTGTATGTTTTTCATGCAACTCATGATGGGAGAAAATGTGCAAATGTGTTAGGAAGATAAACCACTAATATGACTGCCTGCTCATTTCTGGAGTTCTATGCAATTATTTGCAATTACTTTTAATTTTAGTTTTCAACAACAGCATGCAACACTTAATTCTATTTTTTTTAAAGTCAATGTTACTTGCATCTTTTGGTGACTTTAGGTCATTTATGTAATCAAAATAAAAATCGAATTAGCTGCTTAATAGCATGCTCAGCTAAGCAGTAAGTAATGAAATCACTGCTCACTAACTGTGCTTTACAGTTATTGAGCAAATTTCCTGTTTAATTCCTTTAGCTAAGTCACTTTCCTGTTCTTTTCCAGTGTTATCCAAGATAAATTTTGTTCTTTTTCAGTGTTTTGAAAGATAAATTTTGTTCTTTTCCAGTGTTATCCAAGATAAATTTTGTGGTATCATCCACGTTACATTGGAAGGGCTGTATGACGTTATGACTGAAGATCCTGAAACAGGAACATACAAAGAGTAAGTGGAAAATCTAATTTTTGTGTTGTGTTTTTTCACAGAAAAGCATGAATGTAATGAGAAATGTCTGCTGATTTTGTTAATGCTACAGTTTTTTGTATGTGCCACTTTTATTTTCATACTGGCAGAACGCAGAGTGTTTGTATAGCACTCAACTGGAAAAATTGGGAAATTCTAGATAGGGACAGTAGATTTGATACGTTACATGTTTTAAACCCACTTGATCTGTTTTCTGTATGCAGAAACACATTTTTAAGCAAGAACTCGAGGCAAAATAGACTTTCTTTTCCTGAGGCTTGTTCTTTTTGAATATAATTTCTGAATTGATCTGCCAAGACAAAAATGGCTAGTCTTGATGAAATTCACTGCAAAATGAAAGTACCTGTTCACTTAGATTAAGACCAAGTTTACTATCTATAAATCAATTTTGAAGCATATGTATTAAATGTTAGCATAGAAGACATAGAAGACTAGTTACCTAACACTACTGGAAATTATAAAACAAAAAAACAACAAAAAAGAAAAACAGTCTAACAGAAGAGATGTCCATCAGCAGTAAATTTGATGCCATGGAAACTTCTAAATGGAAACTTATAAATGCAAGCTTTTTTGTTTTTTAAGAGAAATAGTCATAATAATAACCTACTGTTAGATGCATACTGATATAAAAATAAGTACATACATGGTGCCATCTATACACTAGAAAGTGGCCAAGTTTGGTTGTCTCTCCCAAACTTGAATAGGTTTTAAATTGGTGGCTAACTTTCCAGCTGTTTCAACAAACATCAGTTACAACTTGAGACAAATTCTTCAGAAGTTACCATCTTGGCAGAGGAGAGAAGCGTGTTTCCACTGAAGGAAAGTCAAGTGAAATTTGGCAGCAGCCATCTGACTAAGCATTAATACTTGTTACCTCCACAAGCATGTATTGCCTTGTTAATAGGTATTGACTTTCAAACTTCCTCCTGCCTGTCCTGTGTTTTTAAAACTGCTTTAAAATAAATTTTAGTTGCAATGTGTACTCAAACTATTTTTATTCCCATTCTTAGCTGCATGTTGATGTCTCATTTTGAGGAGCCCAAAGTTACAGAAGATGAGGAACCTCCAACAGAACAAGACAAAAGGAAAAAAATGGTAAGTTTTAGATCTGTTAATCAATTATAGAACTGATTATGTAATTCACTTGTATTAGACTAAATTACTTGGATTTGGTTCAGCTGTTTTTCTTAGAGAATTCATTTCTTGAATCAAAAAAAAGAAAAAGCTCTGATGATGAGCTTTGCAGGCACAACATTTATGCTTCTACATTCCTTTTGAGAATTAGAAAATGTTGCCAAAGTAAACATCATCTGCTCACAAAATCTGGACATCATAAAATTGAGATGCTTTAAAAATGGTTTATTGAAAAATGCAAGAAGATGAACCTTACTGATATGTCATAGCAGGCCAAGTTCATTGCAGAATTATAGTATTCACTCCTAGGAATTGTGATGTTTCTTTAGGTACGTATCTAATCTAGATAGATAATATGTATATATATGCAGGTATCTATATAGATAAATCTGATAAGGATTTCATACGTTGAAATAAAATATATACAGATATCTTGAGATATATACATAGGTATTTCTATTGAAATAGCTCAAGATACAAGGCTCCATATATTCATATCTGTATGTATAGACTTATACAAATACATATACGCTGGATTTAGTAATCAGATTTTAAAAACATCAAGTGAATTTTTAAATACAGTCATTCCATTTTATTAGCATTCTTCAAATATACCCACATTTTATTTCTCTCAAGCTAAAGTTTTAATAAATTTCTAGTCAAAATTCTCCTAAGTTTCTAGTTACAGATTGACATTAATAGTATTGTATGCATTTAGAAATTTTAACTTTGTAGATTTAATATGGATTACCATTGTTGGGGATGTACAAGAGAAGTAAAAAGGGCAAAGGGCTCATTATTTTATGACCAGTATCATTCTAACCTCCTAAATGATTCAGTGCAGCAGTACAGTGTTGATGAACGTAATCAAAACTATACTATAATCATACAAAGTTCATTGGACATTTGGATAATAGTTTTTGTTTGTGTTTAAAGAGAAGTGTTTGTGCTTGGGTAGTGAAGAGCCAGAACTTGTAAGGACATGACAAGTCAGGTGTTAATATACATGAGAAATATTTTTTTAAAGGAAGTGCTTGTGATCTTTCCTCTACTGTTCTTTAACGTTCAACCTGAACACAGTCAGCCTTCGTATCTTTGGAAGTTTTACATTGAAGACATTATACACAGACATTGCAGCTTCCTCTGTTTATTTCATAATCTAGATATATCTATTTCTACTGTTACCATGTTTTGTAGGTTCCTAAGTATTATGAAAATCCTTTTTCTCATTTCAAGCCTCTGTTGTAAGAATATCTTTGTTTCACTCTTCATTCTTGTACTTAAATGATTATTCCTGATACACTTCAGACTTGAGCCTTCTCTACTGTCATTTTTTTCAGCTAATGTGTTTACTATATTCTTACTCTGTTCTCTGCAATTTCTCACAGCTGTTAAAGCAAGCAAACTCTAGCTGTTAGGATTGTCTGCTAGAAATTCATTCTGAATTGCAGCTGAAATTACTCTCTGTAAATTTTTCTGGATGGTGCACAAGTTGAGACTTCTCACAAATGTTTATTTCAAATTGTCCTGCTTTCAATAGCACAAATAATGCAGATGATTTGGTTGGTTTACTAGTAGTAGGAGTGTGCCAATCCTAGTTATTATGTGATACTGAGCTTTTAAAGTGCAACTAGCATTTGATTTGCAAAACTGGATTAAAAACAAAATATCACCAGGGACCATACCAATCCACCTGCACTGGAAGCTTTTTCCTTTATGTAATAGAATCAGCACACACATTTGTTGTGATGCGGTAACAAATATCTCTGGTGAAACAAAGATGTGAACAAACATTAGTAGAAGTCTGTGAAAACCTTTCATATTGTCCATCTCCATTTTATAATCTGAGATCCTTGTTAAATGTAAAGGACATAACACAACTTAAATAATTTTTCGAGTCTTTCACAGTCTGAAGATACTAATCATCTTGGTAAATACTTCATGTCCACCACTCTTGCTTTTTTCAGTATTAGCGTTTATCTTTAAACTGAAGAGATTCTTTCAAACTCTGGAAACCTTGTCAAGAAAAATTTAACTCAGGACCAAAAAACTTTTAGAGTTTTATTAGATTTTTATCACCCATTCTTGCATTCTAAATACCATTCCATTGACTTGCTTGTAGTGATTAGATCACTGATTAAACACTGGATGATGTATAATAATGTATTAGAAATTGTATGATTTTTGATGGTGTTGTCTAAAGTTGTTGAGGAGAGAGATCCACCTGACAAAATACTGGTTTCAAAAAAACTGATAATTCTGCAGAAAGTCTGATCGTGGCAAGTGGATTTTGGAGGTATGGGGTATGTTTTGTCTCCAGACCTGTGTACTGCTTTTCCCATTCAAACTGCTTTTTTCAATCAGTGAAGTGGAAAACTTATTTCTTGAGTCCAGCCTTAAAGTAGGCACCTGTGTCCAGATTCAAGATCAATTTGTAAAGTAGCTATATTAAAAAGCTAGCCAAACTGGGTTTTCACTCAGCATCTTAATGCAGATTTCAGTAACATATGTTTCCTTGCCAGAATTCTGCTGCTTGTGTTTAGCTTGCTGTTCAGGTGAAGAAACCATTGGAATTTTCTAGATTTTTTTATTATTATTATTTGCAAGCAGGTACTCCTTGGTCTTCTCTGCATCACAAGTGTTTCAATCAAAAAAAAGTCTAGCCACACAGCTAGGAGCACAACATACATATATGAATTCAAAGATTGACCTCGTGTTTAGAGAAAATAGCCAGTGTTAATATTAATACAGCTGTTTGAGCCGGACTCATGTTAGATGTTCAGTGCTTATCAAGCCAGAGACTTAGTTTTCAAGAGGACAATTGTTCCTTAAAAAAATCAGGTAGAATTGGCTGAAAACATCTGAAAGGTTATCTTTTAAACCAGGTACTATTATAATTTTGTTATAACAAAAGTAATTTATAGACTTGATTATTGACTTCCACTGTTAATGTTGAAGGACCTTTGTTTTAAAATACATATGCATAGGGGTGTACCCGAATACCTTGGTGAAATTCTGTTATGCTCAGGGGAGACTTCTACCTGAGGCAGCATTTTCTGTGGTGTCACAAAACGAAATATCAGAGCTCGAGTGTTTAGTGTTCTGCCAAACTGATTATTTTGCTTTATTATTCAGCTGAGATTGCAGCCGATTTTATATTATTATTATCTTATCTATTATATTATCTATAAACTAGTTATACTAAGGGGTTTCATTTTTGTTAGTTCTGAGTACAAGTTCCAAAAGTGTAAAGTAGTAGGAAAGCAAATTTAATTTACTCAAAATATTTTTTGATGTGATGATCTGAATGAAATCAAATTAGTGTATTTAACTCCTTGAATTTAAGTCAAAAGACTAAGTCCCATATGGCTTAGAAACATTAGCTGGTAGTTATGACAGCAAGCATTAATCATACTACAAAAGTCCCTACTGGCTTACAGTGTTGCTGCATTGAACAGATGGTGGGAGATATTTACGCCTGTTGCAATAACCTAAACAAATTTTGATACAATTACTTCTCAGTAATATTGCAGAGATTATTCAAAAGATTTTTGGAATTGCTGTCTGCCACCTGACAAGTGCTAGTGTGTTAGCACCTCAAAGAGATACTAGAGAGGACCAGTATAATTAAGAGATGATAGCAAGAGTTCAGATTTGAAGTTCCAATGAGCTTTCCAAAATTATGCAAGGATTCAAACCTTGTATTTCAAAAGAAACAGCACTTCTGTCTGGAAATTGAAAATCACCATTTGTGTTCTAGAATAGCATTATATGCATAATTGTATTCCAAAGCTTGTGAGAATTAGGAAAAAAATGGTCTTAAACTGGGGCTTATTAGTGAACATTGGTTATAAATATTAGAAGCTTTTTTTTTTCAAATTGACTTGAAGTCTGCTTCTTCTTTGTTTTCACCTTCTTTCTTTAGACATCAGGAAATATACTCTGTAAATATGAAATTGTTATGTGGAAGAATTTTTTTTAGAAGAATAGAACAATTAAAGCTGAAATTTTCAGGAAATTGTTCTGTCTTCACACATAATAATGAGTACTTCAGCAGAGATTTTTGGTAGGGTCACGTAAGTTACTTAGTTAACTACATCTGTGGATTATTAATTGGTTTGTGAGTAAAATGGTCGTTAACAAACAACTTTTTAGAGTTGTTTCCCAAGGCAACTGTGTAGTACATGCCATTAATGTAGTTGCTGCTCTGAGGGTCACAACTATGAGAAGACTTGTCTATTGCAGTTTCAATGCCTGTTTTTTTCTGTGTAATATTTCCTACAGCAATTTTATGCTTGATTGTTTTGAGCTATGAAACTAACTAGAAATGTGTTATGTGCTCCAAATTACAATCATTCATTAACAAAAGCAAATAGTTAGGAAACTGCTTTCTTTGCTTGGCAAGATGGTCATTTTTTTTTAAAAAAAAAAAAAAAAAAAAACTATAGATTTTGCTAATACTGCTACTGAAGAATATAACCTCTTGTGGCAGTTCAACACCAATGAGCTCCACCATGCTGCTCTCTCATTATCCCTTCTCAAAAGAGCAAGGGAAGAAAATATGAAACAAAGGTCACATGTTGAGATAAGGACGACCCATCACTCACCAATGCTGAGCATCACAGACAAAACAGACTCAGTTTAGGGAAGATAAATGTGAATGTATTGCCTGTTACTAAGAGATTAGAGCAGCAAGAACTAAAAGCAAATCTAAGACAACTTACCCCAACTACCCTCTCCTAAATCCTATCTCCAAGCAGTACAGGGGAACAGGGAATGGGGGCTGTGGTCAGTCCCTGATGCTTCATCTCTACTGCTCCTTCACGGTCCCTCTCTGCCCCTGCTCCATGTGGGGTCCCTCCCATGGATGCCGTCCTTCCCCAACTGAGCCTGCGGGGGCTGCCCACAGGCAGCAGCTCTTCAAGCACTGCTCCCACACGGCTCTGTCCCACAGGGTCCATCCATCCCCCAGGAGCAAACTGCTCCAGCACGGGTCCCCCACGGGTGGGCGGCAGCTCCCCCCAGACCCCCTGCTCCTGCGTGGGCTCCTCTCCACGGGCTGCAGCTCCGGCCCGGGGCCTGCTCCTGCGGGGGCTCTCCATGGGCCGCAGCCTCCTCCAGGCCACATCCACCTGCTCCACCGGGGGCTCCTCCACCCATGGGGGGGCTGCAGCGTGGAGATCTGCTCCATGTGGGACCCATGGGCTGCAGGGGGACAGCCTGCTCCACCAGGGGCCTCTCCCTGCACAGCCCGCAGGGGAACTGCTGCTGCCTGCCTGCAGCACCTCCTGCCCTCCTGCTGCACTCACCTGCAGCAGGCTGGCTTTCACTCATTTTCACTGACTTTAGCTCAGGCTAGCTTTTCACTCACCCAGCTGCTGTTATGCAGCATTTTTTTTTCCCTTTCTTAAATCTGCTCTCCAGAGGCACAAACAACATCACTTGGTGGCTCGCTCTGGCCAGCAGCAGGTCCCTTCTGGATCCAGCTGAAACTGGCCCTTATCTAACATGGGGTAGCTGCTGGGCTCTGCTCAGAGGCCACGTCTACAGCCACCATGCTACCAAATCCTTGTGATGTGAACTCAATACACCATGGTAAATCTGGACTATAGTAACTGTAGTTTAGAATTTATGTTACAGTATTTCAATTTGAGAAGCTTGTGTATATTCTAGCAACCAGACTACATTTAGTGAGAATTAGTACTATACAAAAAAGATTAAAATCTTACTGCAATTAGTCCTTTTCAAAAGGGGAAAGAATATGTTAAAACAAAATTGTTATACAATGTTAGGATTATAATAATGTTATTAAGTGCTATTGTTATAAAATGCTAGGAATAAGTAGTAAAAAGATTGTATTTCACCTTTGAAATATAAAATAGATGAATGGTATAAAATGGTGGAGGATCGAAGGCTGTGAAGACAGAGGTAGGAATATATAGGGAATGATAAGATTTATAACTTGGAAGTTGATGTGACCATAATTAAAAAGAAGGGCTAGCACTTTATCATGATAATTAATATGTTTTGGGGTGTTCTACTCTTTCTTTGCTTTTATTTTTTTAAACAAACCACTAATAGGCAAACATAAGTATTTACATTGTGATAAATCCCATGTTTATATGGCTGTTTCTCTCAGTATGTCCCTATGTTTTGTCTGTAGTATTGTTTAATAGATAAGTAAACCCTAATGTATTCCACCCCCTTTTAAAATTCAAATATTCCTTTCTTTCTATCATACCAAAACAGAAAAGATTCTTATTTTATTCTATTTATCTCAAAGCATACATTATGGTATGCAAGAATTATTTCTGAATTTGCGATAAGATTTTCTCTTTAAATAAGGTTTTTTAGATGCATCCATTAATGTTACAAGAAAGACACAGCTCACAGGTTGAGAGTGACCTATGATTGCTACTGCTCTGGAAAAAGAAAAACTCTGTATTAGGCAGTAGATATCTGTACTCTTACTGGTGAAATGATGCATCTGTGTTCAACCTCATTTGTTAGTCCAGGTAGCATATTTAATAAGGCATATTTTTGATACTGCATTCCCATTGATACAAATCCCCATGTGATGCTAATTGTATCCCATAGCTTGTAGTCAGTGAAGAATTAAATGCCATAATTCCTTGTTCTGATTTAACCCAACCAAGGAATTTGATCAATAAATGTACATGACTGGAAATACCCTTTTGCCTGTAGCAAAAATCCTGTGTAATTTTCACTTTAGATTTTTACATAGTGGCTGCTAAGATAATGCGTTAATAATGCAACAGACTAGGGCAATAAAGTGTGAAATAAGAATAAAAAGGAATAAAAAAAAGTACAGTTATGTGCATTTAGTATGCCCTGTTTCTTTGGAAATAGCATAACAGGGTATACAGACTTAGAAGGTTCTTTTTCAGTGGACTTTGAAACCTAGCATTATATGTTGTTTCCTGACCTTCCAGCGTAAATAGTAGTGCTGTTTGGTTTTGATTCTAAGATAGCAGAAGAATCTGCAGTGGTTTTGTTATTATATCAATATCCTAATACTTTTTGATGCTGCAAGCTCTAGGTGTCCTCACCTCCCCATCAACCACCCTATCTGTATCCCTAGTCAGCCAACCCCTCTCTTCTGATTTCAAAATCGGTCTTCTATCAATGTAGCCCTTATATTTACTTCTTCTGCAGTTATTGTTTAAAATAGACAAATATTCTGTTGCTCCCTGCCTAAAAGAAACTTGCATAATTCAGATGGACAGATTGTTACATAAGTACTGCTACTGAAGAAGTGTCTACTCTTTATGCATATGAACAATTTATTTTAGCTATTGACCTAATTGTAATTATGATTTTTATTGCCAGATCTTGTCATATAAATCTAGTGCTGCACTAGTTGAACTAGTTTGTTTCCTTACTAATAAAATATAACTGATCATAGTTGATACGCTATCTAAAGTGCTTATCATAATAACTCATCTGATGTGTTTCTTAGAAGTTATGGAGAATTCATTCAGCAGAATGAATTTCAGCAGAATTTATTCAGCAGAATTCATTTCAACAAAGCAGCTTTGAAATTGTTGTATCTTATAGAGGGGTGAAACTTTACAACAGGCTGTGTTCATGGTTTGAGACTATTGTTTCAAATGGTGTTAGGCTAACGTTTGCTTTTGATAGTAATTAACTTGATCTGTGTTTTATGGTTTTTCCTTTTGTTTCTCAATTAATTACAAAGAATTCTAGATTTCTTTCCTGGGCTCAGATTATTATAGAGATGAGTACTTGCAGTATTTTAAGTGCGTTCTTATATTTTTCCTCTTGTTTTCCACAGCTTGCACTGAAGGACCCTGTACACACTGTGTCATTGCAGCAATTCGTCTATGAGAAGCTAAAGGCACAGCAGGAATTGCTGGGAGAACAAGGTTTCCATGCACTTATGGAAACCGTGGATACAGAAGTAGTTGCACAGCTGCAAGAATTTTTACAAGGCTTCTAAATAAGCGAAAACAAGATTTTGTATGTCCAATTTTCCTTTCAAAAGATAAAGAAAAAAAACTCTAACCTCCTCTTGTATGGAAGAGCCTCCTGAAAACTGAAAATAATGTGTTCACAAAGAAAAAGCAGATTTTTTTTTTTTCTCACAGTATGGCTGAAAGAATAAATGTAAATTGGGTCCTGGCTAGAGTTTAAAAGTGTTTCATGACTGTGAGTGATTTTTCTATGCATGACGAATGATGGATTGTGTAAGGAAGTATGTTTAATTTTTTCTTTTTCCTCTGCTGTTAATAGTAACAGGAAGTGTTTTTGATTTCATTCTGAGGAGCAGAATCTGATTTTGGAGCTGCTTTTATGCAGTGGTAATACCTTGATTTTTCAGCCTTATACTTCTTAATTGCCTGTGACAGCGTTTTTCTGCAGCTGTAGGGAACTGTTTCAACAGGAAACAGTTTTTGAATGAAGTTTGTTAAACATTGTATGCGCACATAAACCTATATATGCCTAAGATTCCAGGCTGAAGAAGTTGAATACTTCTTTTCCTTACAAAAAAAAAAAAACAAATCCTGCCATATGTGAGTTCTCTCACAAGCTGATAGGGTTCACGTGTACTGTTGCTATTTAAGTTACCAGTCTTAGTAGAAGTGGGTCCTATGATATATTCAGGATTGAGTAGCGTCCTCTTTGTAAGATTAAGGACATTCAAAATTTATCGAGGACATTTGATTTTTAGAGAAGATCCCTTAGGACGTAGCGAGGATATTAAACTTAGAAAAATTGTAGAGAAATCTTGAAGGGAGTTGGTGATTCAAAGGCAGCGTTTTTCCCCTTTGTCATTACTGCTTATTTATTCCTCAGCAGAATAAAGTGCTGAAGGGAGGAGGGACGAGGAGAAACCTATTTTTGTATAGTTGGCCTATGGTGACAGGACAGACTTCTTAGGTGTAATGTCAAAATGGACAGTATAAATTCTCTGTATGTGGCTGTACACAGCATGTAACTGGGGAGTCTTTTGTTCCCTGTGAGTTGTAAAAGAGTGCTGCAATTTATGGTGCTTCCAGAGAGGAAAACAGAAAAGTGTCAATTAAATTTCAGGATGATGCCTCAAAACATGTTATGTGCTATTACAGGTCATACTGTTTTCTTTACCATTACTGACTGTTTCACAAAGCTGTCATAAACTGAGAGAGAGGTATGAAGGAACTTGATAATATATATCATGAGGCATACCTACTAATCCAGCAGTGTGGTTCAGTATCAGTAGTTGCTTGTTTTTTTTTTTTTACTGTATACCTATAATTTTCTCTTTGTCCTGTTACCATTTCTTGACTCCACATTTAGCCATGCAAGTAGACCTGTAAAACTGTGAGTAGTTCACTCCTTCAGGAGTGAAACATAACTTTAGTTTGAATTGTCTTAAGGAAAAAGAAACTTAGATTGTAACACTTAAACTGTATTTGTCAAGGGGTTAGAGAATGCCAATGTATATCTGTCAAAAAATGGAGGTTTTAATTTTTCGTTATTTCTGTTACAAAATTTTTCTTACTTTCTCTTGAGTTCCTTCCGTCTCCCTTTTAGCTGTTGTAACACAGTGAAGCTATCCAGAGTTTAGTGAATAATTAATTTCAATCAACTCTGGACTGTACTTGGACTTAAAGTTGCTGTTATCCACTGTCTCAGTTCTCTTCTTTTTCACCAAAGTCATATCACTGAGATGCTTTTTAATTGTTACTGAAAAAGTTTGAGCCCAGTGTCACAATTTAAACAATTATCTACAAACTTGAGACTCGAATGAAACTCAAAGCTATCTTTATTAGTTACCTGGCAGCTGCAGGAATGACAGGGCAAAGCATCTCCTTTCTATGTACCTTTGTCTTTCACATCTGGTTTTGGGGTGAGGAGAAGACTCTTGCATTTTTAGCTTTTCCTTTTAAGTTCTAGTCTTCCGTCTTCAAGGCTGAAGTTTGTTTGCTTGACTAAAGGATAATTAAGCTAGTAGGATGGACTTCTTTTTCTCCTCAGAGTTGATTAACTATTTAAAGATAGAGATACTTATACTTTTGATAATCCTACCAGATAACCATACTGCTGTAGTTTAAACTTGGCAGGCATCTATTACCACACAGCTGTTCATCACTGTCACTAGATGAGATGGGGGAGAGAATCCTAAAGGTGAAAACACAAGAATTCTTGAATTGAGACATTTTATTAGGTAAAGCAAAAGCTACACACACAAGTAAAGCAAAATGGAATCCATTCACTACTTCCCATCAGCAGGCAGGTATTCAGCCACATCCAGGAAAGCGGGGCTTGTCATGCATAATGGTTTCTTGGGAAGAACACCATCACTCCAAATGTTCTCACCTTCCTCCTTCTTTACCCTACAGATGTGCTGTTATTTCATTAAAATTGCATTTGTTGTGTGGGTCTGATCAGCCCTGCTAGTTTTTTTTTCACTGCATAGCATCGCTGCAAGGCCTGCAGAGCAACCTCTGGTCAGGAAACAGTACTTCTGTATCTTAAAGCACTTTTTGGTAAAATCCCATGTGCAACTCCACATGGGGCTCTGATCTCAGGTGGAGGGCGGTCCTGCCACCTCTTCTCCAGACATGGATAGAAGAAAGATGGTCTCTGCATTAGGACCCTACACAGCATCTGCATGCAGTTGGGGATTGTCAGCACAGCTGTGTGCAGATGAGCCAGACCTGCTTTGTTCTCAGATGTTCAAGCCTCGCACTGCTCCATGTGGTGAAGCATTAGCAGAAGTTTATTTTAGTGCACAGTAACTAATATTGGCACAGGCTGTAAGGAGTGATGGACATACTTTTGGCTGATAATGGCATCATAACATTGTGATTAACTTTGAGTAATACCTCTGAATTAGCATATTAATTCATTTTCATATGCATTAGGGAACAAGTTGAATTTTTCACTAAATGTTTAGCTTTTCATCTTGAACTATTTTACTGCAAGACTTGGACTACAAATTAAAGTAATTGTCATCACTGTAACTGCTTATCTGACAACTACTATCAGCACAATACAAAACAAGTGTCTGCCAGCACTCAGTTCCATTCCAATACTGAAAAAGTGGAGAAATTTCAGCTTAAAAATAGAAGAAAAACATGTTCTGAGACAATGGGAGAACTTGTATTGCCTGTTAAGGCAATGCCAGGTTCAAATCAGGCAATATTATATGTGGTATAGCAGGGAAAAAGATCTTCAAGATGCTAACAAACTATTTCCACTCTCCCTCCCAAAATAGGATTAAATTTCCACTAAAAGGTTGTGAATTCGGGACTGCTGCAAGCTTTAGACCCTTTATGTTGAAATTTCTGACAGCGGCTACTTGGATAAGAAAGGATGCTGAATACAATAAAACCACCTGAAACAGAAGCATTGAAGTAATTTCTGGAACTGTCCTGAATGAGGAAGGATCTTTGATCCGGATGCCATTTTAGCTTTATTTTTGAAATGTTTTTGAAATGGGGAGGGGGGAAGGGGGGATGGAATACAGTATAATTAAACTTCTGAGGCTTACACAGTTTGTCACTTTACCTTTCCGAAGAGGCAATGTAATGGCTTTACATGTCAAGGTTTTGGTAGTGGCGGGCTGCAGAGGCAGCTTCTGTGAGAAGAGTCCAGCAGCTGCTCCGTGACAGATCAGAGCCAGCTCCAAAAGGGACCTGCTGCTGGCAGAGCTGAGCCCATAAGTCATGCCGTTTGTGCGTCTGGAAGAGCACTGGCACAGGCTGCCCAGGTCACGGATCCGAGGTGCTGGAGTTCAAAAAGCTTTTGGACAATGCTGTCAGATATCTGGTCTGATATTTGGGTGGTTCTGCATGTAGCCAGGAGTTGGACTCAATGATCCTTGTGGGTCCCTTCCAACTTGGGATATTCTGTGATTCTATGAACAAGGGGGGATGGTTTTAAACTAAAAGAGAGGTTATTTAGATTTAGTGTTAGGAAGAAAAGCTTCACGCAGAAGGTGGTGAGGCCCTGGCACAGGCTGCCCAGAGGAGCTGTGGATGCCCCGGAGGTGTTCAAGGCCAGGCTGGATGGGGCTTTGGGCAACCTGGTCTGGTGGGAGGTGTCCCTGCCCATGGCAGGAGGTTGGAACTGGGTGATCTTTAAGGTCCCTTCCAATCCGAGCCATTCTGACTGGCAGGACGCGTCATTTGAGGAAGGGCTGGGTGGTGATCTAGGAAGTCATCTGGAAGAATTTGCATAAGGAAACTTGGCTACTGCATTGTTGTTTAGAGACAATGCAGGGGGGAAGAAGGCCAGTGGAAGTACTGTTTTGTTGCAATTACTCTTCAGGCGGTATTATTCATGCTACAAAGGAAAGAATGTTACAGTGCAGAGATTTTTGTTCTTCCTGTTGTGAAGTTGTTTGTTTTTTTTTCTCCCAAGGTTTGGACCACAATTTTTATTTTAAAATGGACCACCTCATAGTGTGGTCTCCTTTGCAAAGCTACTCATGATAATCTTTGTTTTCTTGTTGTTCCCCAAAGGCATCTCCTCTAAGCACACCAAGAATGCTGACTGAAGTCTTTAAGTGGAGACACAGCTCCTAACTGAAAATCATAACAGATGGGTTCATTTCTTTAATGGTTCAACAATGATAAAACCACTTTTGTAAACTGTATTATCACAGACATGCTATTAGATTTATAGTTAATAACATCCAGTAATTTTTACATTTTATTTCATTTTTGTATAGTTCGAAACTCTTGTGATGCCCATAAATTAAGAGTTCATGGTGTTTTTTGAACTGCTGAACATGCCACATCTTCCCTTAGAAAATGCAGCATCTTTGTAATTGAGGTGCACATTTTGAAGGCTTTCCAAACTCATTTACTTGTCTTGCTCAAGTGCTGCTGTTTCAAAAAATAAAAGATTAATTACTAATTTTTAGATGTTAACAATTGCCATCTTGCAGCTAGCTGTGATTAACCATGATGACTAATCATCAGATAGTCAAATTTGACTGATTTTGTAGAAACTTTTCAAAAGGTATGATAGCTGGTTCATACTGGATTTTGTTGATTCTGGGGTGAAAATGGAATTGAGTTAATCCCCTGTAAAATTTGATTGTGCAGTGAACAGAAGTGTTTAAAATTGATATATACTCCATAGTCCACACTGGTTAGGCACAATTTTTTAGGATAAATGCATATTACTGCACTGATTGTTGCTTATACTGTTACATACTGCTTAGAAAAACATTGATTGTGAAAGAATTTCTTCTCGGGTTTACACAAAATGGGTGGTTGGTTACATCAGTTTCCAAAGAGGGTTCTAAAGAGAAGTATAAAGGAGTAAAACTAAAATTGCTGCAAACAAGACAGTTCTGCCACCAATGTGCAAATGTAACTAAAGTATGGCTCTTAAAAGGGATTACAGAAAATAAAATCACACTCTACATCAAAGTATGTTTCATGCTTGAAGTCAACAGTGGCTGTTGGCAGGTGGCAAATGTGTCCCCTGGGCTGGAGCTGTAGAAGTAATTGGCTTTTTCATTTACTTTCTAAAGAAGGGTAAAATGGTGTCTTGGAGAAAAAAATATTCTATGTGACCCAAGGTTTAATACAGTACTTCATTTTCAGGTTTCGTAGCCAGCTTTTAATAAAATACAACAGCTTTTGAAATAGCTCTGTCACTTCTAAACATGTCAAAAACCTAGAACATTTAAAATAAATATTCTTAGGTGAAATAATTTCCTGAACTTGCATACAGTTTCTTACTATCTGAAACTAGTTTTCACTTTCTGCATTTTATTAAGCTCCAGAAAGCTTATTCAATTCTGTTATGGGATTTAGTACTACTATAAATCATTGGAGGTAGGGGCACACTGTTTTAAACAACAGCAAAATAAAAAATCAGTTATATTTGTGATTGTGGGTTGTTATCACTTCCTACAGTGGTTTTTAACTGTATCCTACAAGAACAATCATTGAAACAGCATTTTAAAATACACAGAACACAGTCTATGACATGACCGAATTGAAAGCTATTTATTCCCAGTATTTCCATCAGCAACATCTTTGGTGTTACTCGGGGAGAATAACAGAATGCCTGTGCATTGTTCAGTGTTTCTGTTTTAAGCTACGAATATGTTGGTTTCAGGAAAACCAACTAAATCAACCATACAACATAGACAACTATTATCTAATAACTTACCAACTTGAGAAAACTGGAACTGCTGATAGGTAAATGCACAAAGTCTAAATCTGTACAGCAATCACAGCAGTTATTTTGCTGCAAGGCAGTGTTTCAGAAGTACAACATGAGTAATTTCTGAAGTTGTTCTGGAAGTATTTTAAACCAAACAGTCCTCCTTTCAGTTGGAGGTTTATTCTAATTTATTTATTTATTTTTGTTGGTTTTGATTTCTTTCTTTTTGTTTAAACAAAATTGACAAATGTATCTTCCAGATATTTTCCGCAGTTTTTCCAGGATGCTGAGGAAAACTAGAAACTCTTATGCAACAGGAATGTGGGATTTTGTACATACATACAGAATTTGAGTTTTCAAGGGAAACATTAGGGAATCCAAAATACCACCTTCACTATGATGGTTCAGGCAGGAATGCATACAGGAATAAGCTGTTCATCCACTACAGTTTGTTATTAAAATTTTTAGTTGTTATTAGTATATTTTAGTTTCATACAGCTGGTGAAACGCTCTGCTGTGTATTTTCCCCTTTTCTGTACTAACAGAACTTGCTCTATCTTTTATTATATCTGTAGCAAATGCCTGGTGGTTAACTAGCACTTGTGTTTTTCATTATTTTATTTTATTTTAAATATATAGATGAACTCCTTGAATATATAGCACTAAATGCTCAGGTCAAGGCTAAGGAGATTTATTAATCCAATAGCTATAGGTTTAGGAAGCAGTAAGAGTCCTGTGTCCTCTTAGCTATTGTCAAGGCTTCTTATATATTTTATTCAGCAATATTGTAAAGTGGAATATATCAATACTCCCTAGATCCCAGGAGCCCTCTTCTGGCTTTCTTCTGCTAGCCATGCACTTATTGAAGCATTTTGATGTATTGTCTCACTTCTGAAATCAGCCTGAAACCCTGCAAACAGAATTGTTCTGCTGTGCCTAAATTAACAAGTTCCTTTGAGCCTCTTTCTTGAACATAGCATGAGCTGAACTTTCACAAAGCCATGTCACAAAGACTGGTAAGGAGAGTGGGTGGCTGCATGGTCACAGGTGGAATTCTAACATCTCAATAATTAGAGGTAAAAAGCAGAAGGTGAATAAGCAATTTTCAATCTGGTAAAAGGTTTTCAGAAAGATGACATGTTCTGGATTAGATTAGATTCTTATCAAACTTTTGATGGTTAGGAAGTGTTGATGAATAGTGAATTGGCAAAAATTGGCAGTGAATTGGGAACTGCCAGGAAGGTAACTGAGCAGGGTGGTCTAGCAATGCAAAGGTAGATGAAGCTTCAGGGCTGGGAAAGGCTAATCAGCCTTGCAAGAGATATCCTGAGTCAGCTTTCATGTGTGAACTGGAAACCTAGATGGTCAAATTACCAAGGAGGGAGAGAGAGAATTTAAACAAAGTCACACAGTTATGCAGAAAATGAGATGTCACACAATTGTTTTGCTTGAAGGGACCTCTTGTGACCACCTAGTACACTTTTCCTTCTCAAGCATTGTCAGCTACAGCAGGTTGCCCAGGACTGCGTCCAGTTGTGTTTTGACTGTGTCCACTGATGGAGACTCCACAACCTCTCTGGGCAACCTGTTTGACCACCCTTACAGTAATAAATAAATAAATAAATAAATAAATAAATTGTGTTCAGATGGAGCTTCATGGGTTTCAGTTTGTGCCCATTGCCTCTCATCCTGTCAGTGGGCACCACTGAGAAGAGTCTGGATACCTCTTCATTCCCTCCTAGCAGGTACTTATACATGCTGGTAAGAGACTCCCAATCTTTGGGGATCTTATTGTGAAGAGTTTTTGAAGGAAAAATACAGAGTCAATGAAAGGCTGCAAATGTTTTCCCTCTAAGGAAGTCAAAATGAGCGGATGAAGACCTTGATTTTAAGAGTAGTTGGTATGAAAAAGAAACAAGTATGCACTTGGATTAGGACAGAAAATTTAGGAGGTTTAGGGTACCAGGACCAGACCCATAGTAAAAAGAGCGTAGGGATTACCACACACTGGAGGGATGTTACCAAAAGTCTGTAATGAGGAAGTAAAAATATCTTAGCCGTGTTGAAGATGATATTTCAGGAACAAGACCAGAAAGATGAAAGGTCCTCTTCAGAAAAGATCCAGTGATGATTTATGCTCTATTGTAAAGGGAGGACTTTTGATTTTTTTTGAAAGGAAGAGTGGGATTTGGAGAAGGCTTTCTGCCTTGAGGTCTACATCTGGTGAATTGTATCACTGCAGCAAATTGATTTCGGAAGGAGTGATCACTTGATGTTGAATTTGCTCACAAAATCTGAGTTGAGGTTGCAGAGTGAAAGATGGGATCATTTTGTCCTGTTTTGTAGGTTAGGTTCCAGAGAGATAGGTAAACCTCGAATGTACTGCTTTTGTATTAAGGCTCAGCCCATGGGTTCAAGTCACTGAACATTTCATATGCAACCAGCCATATGCACACTTGCATCACAACCAACACAAAGATGGTACAGAAGATATTAGCCATAATTAGAGATGGAGATACTGACATTGCTTTTCATGATAGCATGACCACCCTCACGAATCTCACTCTCTGGAATTCAAGGCCCTTGTTTTAATATGTAGGAATGTGAGTCCAGCACCAAAGACAATCTGAAATATTTAATGTATTATTTCCTGCAGGCAATTGAGCAGCATAGTCTGGTTTAATTTGCACTTCGTGCGAAATCTGTTTGTAAACACTGAAGTAATGATATGACAGCTTTAGAAGTTTACTGTTGTTATTCTGTTCTGTCAATTTCTTATTACTTCAATACAACATTAAAATTTAGCAGAATGCTTAAACCTAGCAGGCCATATCGGAGGCTGCTGTATTTTTACATTTTATTTTGAGCCTCTTTTATCATTTATTGTAAAGGATTCTAGAACGTTGCTTCTGATTGAACACTAATATACTGTCATTTCCCTATTCACCACATTTAAAAAGAGAAAGAAATGGGTGATTTTTTTTTGTTTGTTTTTCAAACAGCTTCCTACAATGCTTATTTATCAGGCCATTATTAATATTATCCATTACTTCTACAGATATCTTATATATATATATATATATATATATATATATATGTATATATATATATATATATATATATGTATAGCCAAATCTGCAACTAAATAAAGATCAGTGGCATTAGTGAATCTTCCTGGTCCTAGATCTGGAGAGAATTTTGTAGGCTAGTATTTAGAAATCGAGGTGGAGAGGAGGCTTTCAGAAATGTCCCATATTTCCTTCTATTTGCTGTTAGGGATGACTGCAGGTGCAACTTTTCATTTACTATACTTTTAAACTAGTTCTTTCAGGTCTGGAGATTGGGAGAGCAGCATAAACCTCACAGTGTCACTCCTGCAGGTTAATTTTGTCTGAATTGCACTTTTACAGCCTGAAACCCTCAGCATATTGGACATAACCAGGTCATGTTCTTTGTGTAGTGAAAGTGCACAGCTCAGAATGGGACAGTTTCAACTGCCTGCTTGCAGGGAGCAGGTGCAGTGGAGATGCCCTTAGGAGTAGATTAAGAGAAATGAACTGGCCTATGGAGGGAGAGGACAGAAAAAGTGAGCTATGGGGAAAAGAGTGGGAAATAACAATGAAAAAGGAAGATGATGAGAGCTGACACAAGCACAGAGGTAAGAAATGAATGATGCTGAAGAATAAAAATGATGAATATAAAAGGATGGAAAACAGGAAAACCAACAGTATTAGAGTTACAACGTTCTGTGCAGTGTAGACTGTGTGTGTGTGTGTGTGTTTGTAAAAAGCCCCACTCATACAGTAGCAATAGAAATCATAGCACGTAAAGCTACCCCTTGTTATGCTGCTTATGTACGATCTCTGCCTGTTTTAAGTAGGAAGAATGTACAAATTTATTTGCTTAGACCACCAGAAACTCACACCGAAGATGCACAGGACCATGGGGCTTCAGAGCTTGACTGCAGCATATCAGCGATAAGTCACTAAGTGACAATAACACAATTGATTCGGGTCATTTTCTTGTGCCTCAAATATGAACATAAGGCATCACCAGTGGAAAACCCATCTTCAAAACTGGACTGGCTTACATGAGCAGCCTTTACCAAAGCTCTTCTTTCAGCTCTAGAGCTGCATATAGGCAATGCCACTTACCCCAGGTTACCAATCCATTATATTACACATTACATTGCAGCACCGATGTGGTGCTTCTGTAGTAACAGAGGCTGCTAGCAGGGTGAAGTTCTGCTACTTAAACACCACAAGAACCTGAGAAACAGCGGTGTAGAAACCCATACCTATTCTCCTCTAATACTTTGTTTCATAAAAGAGTGATTTTTTCATCTGTGAGAAAAGTCATGACAAATTGTCACATGAAGATTTCGTAGGTAGGAGTTTGGACTAGTTCTATTTTGTATGAGTAACAAAACAACAAAACAAAACAAGCTTTTCCTGAAACTAACTTTTCTGTTTTAAAACAGACAAGTAGGATGATGAATCCTGTAAAAAGGATTTTTTGACTTCTTTTTTTTTAAATTATTATTATTTTTTTGGACTCCAGAAGTTTAAGCATATTATCAGAGTGCCCAAAAGAGAGCTGTGGGGATGGTGAAGGCCATAGAGGTCGAGATGTCTGAGGAGCAGCTGAGGCCCCTTGGTTTGCTCAGCCCCGAGCAGAGCAGGCTGAGAGGGGGCCTCATGGCGGCCTGCAGCTCCCTCACGAGGGGAGCGGAGGGGCAGGCGCTGAGCTCTGCTCTCTGGGGACAGCGACAGGACCCGAGGGAACGGCATGGAGCTGGGACAGGGGAGGGTCAGGCTGGGGGTTAGGGAAAGGGTCTGCACCCAGAGGGTGGTCGGGCACTGGGACAGGCTCCCCGCCCGGGGCACAGCACCAAGCTGCCAGAGTTCCAGAAGCATTTGGGCAATGCACTCAGACATCTGTTTTGATTTTGGAGTGGTGCTGTGTGGAGCCAGGAGTTGGATTCAGTGATCCTTGTGGGTCCCTTCCAACTTTGGGTATTCTATGATTTTATGATAATTAGTTGCTATAACTATACAGAATGTATAAAACATTTCTAAAAGTTTCTGCAAGTTTTTTTTTTTTTGTTGTTGTTGTTGTTTTATTTGTTTTGTTTTGTTTTTTTAAGCAATTCAATAACTTCAGGAATTGATAACTCTGGACTAAAAACAACAACCCAAACTATGATCACTCAATTTCAAACAAATTGCAAGGCACTGAATTTTAAAGTGAAAACATGTCTCTGGGTTATTCAGAGTCATGGGTGTCAGCAATTCACTTACTGGCATGTTTGTAAATGTCAGGTGAATGTCAGTCTTCTGAGCATTAATGAGGCAAAAAGTAGGATGTGAACAAGGCTTCTGATAATGCTGGAGATGTCTTTGAGGTAAATATGAGCTATGACAGGTAGGAGTAACACAGTTATTCCTCTGAGGAAATATTTTCTGTCGAAAAGAAAAAAAGCATCAGGCAGTGTGAACTAAGGTTTTCTCCATCTGCACGTGTTTTTGAGAATTGTGCTTAAAAACAATAACATTAAAATAGAAACTAGCGTCCCATGGGTTATGGTGTGCATTTTGTGACTCTGTAATATTCAGGGAAGATCTGTTTTGTACAGTCTGGTTGATAAAGCCTAGACAAATGCTGAATGTCTGTTAAGTCTACCACTGGTGGCAGGGCTGATGGCTTGCAATCACATACATAGCAGGATTTTCATCTTCAGTGAACAAATGTTGACCTTCAGACATAGTGACTGGTTTTCTTTATAGGCTTTTAGTGAGAATATGGTAGTATTAGAGAAGATTATGTAAAGATGAAAAAGCCTAATAAGTGCTCATTCAAATATAAAGATCACACAGTGTTTTGTTTTAAAGACTGGGGTTTGAGGGTGAGTGTGTGAACATCAAGAGATGGAAGTTGTCATCAGCTCTTTGGCCAGTTATTTTAATATAATTCTTAAACATGGATAAACAGAAGTGTTTTTTTAAGGTTTAGAAGTTCTATTCTCCTATTGCTATAAAATCTGTTGAAAGGACAATTTTTGTCAAAAGCCAATCCTCTAAAAATAATAAATTTTAAAATAATTAGTTATTAATCCTTGTGAAAGTCCTTTTCTTCATTTGCAGTGTCTAGTGAATGGCATAGGTTATATCATGCTTTGATGTTAATTTAGTTAGCCAGTGAAGTTATTTGAAAAGTCTAGAATATATTCATTTTAATTACAGGACTTCAGGCATTGTGAATTTTCACAAGGCAATATAAGGTTTAATGGAACCAGAATCAGCTTTTCTGTTGCTGTTGGACTTACTGTTCACACTTGGCAAAAATGGGAATGGCCTGATAAAACAGTAAGAGGCAATGATAAAATAAGCACTAGTGCACAAACATGTTCTTATGCCAGTGTATGGTTTCTGGAGAGTGAGTTAAAATAGGTGAAGGGAAGTACAAGTGTGCTTCTTTGGTTCAGCTAATGTGGGATAGGAAAAGGCAGAAATACACTTTGTGACTGAGTCAAGCTGGAAAGAAAAAGTATTGTTAGAGCAAATTCCAGTCAGATTTCAGGTCCCATTTTGCAAGCCAGCTAGTTCTGTTGAGTTTTAGATAGACATCCAAACTTTGGGATTTTTGTCTGGTTCCATTTCCTAAATCTTATAAATCTCTCTAACTAAAACCTTGTGCTTTGTTTTGCAATACGAAAACTGAGTGATCATCTGTTTTTTGTTTGGGGGTGGGAATGGGGGTGGTTTGTTTCTTTATTTTATTTTATTATTTGATTTATTTTCACAGACACTTATCTAGGTTAGCAGGACTCAGGATTTTGAACCAAAACTTTGAGGTAAAGCCAAAAAGGATGCCTTTTCAAACAGGCAAGAAACGTTGATGCATATATATGTATATAACTTTATTGATTTTAAAAATAATATTGCGTAACTCAAAAGCATAAAAAAATTGTTACAATATTCAAAATGTTCTCCACTGTCTGGGTTTACATGATGTAAGAACATATGCAAGGAATTTTAGAAACAGAAGTCATATGGACCAGAGTTGAATCCTCTAATGCTTCACTGTATTTATTTGGGCTTGGTTCAGTTACATTCTGTAAAACCTATTCTGCTCTGCAGCTGGCAATGAATTGGTATGTGCAAGACTGCCAAACTAAATCTAGATGTTGCACAAATTAGTACTGCAGATGGTGTGCCTCCTTGTGAATACTTTGGTTTCTTTACATTGAAGAGGGGGCTGTGCATGGGGGGATGGAGGTAGGAAGTGTGAGGGTGGAAATGCTGTTGTCTGGGAGGCAGAGACTGTACAAGAAGAACCAGGATGACCTTGCTGTATTCATTGTGCCTCCATATTGTCAGCCTGGTTTAGCTGAAATCTCTTTTTGTTACTCAGTGATCTTATTTTCTTCAAAAGGCTTTGCTCCTGCAGTGGTGCTGGTACAAGGGAAGGGATGGCAAGGTGAGGGGACAGACCCCAGCTGGCATCTTGTTGCCCCCGTGCTTTCAATGGTCCTTCTAAACCTGAATCTTCATGGCTTAAGGTGCAGTCCTGAAGCTGGTGGGCATAACTATCATCCCCTCCATCCACATGCTGCATCGCAGTCAAGCCAGCAGTGAAGGCTCACTAATATGACGCCCAGGAGAACCCTAGTGGCAGTCAACTCACAGCTTTGGAGGAGCGTGACTTTGGCCCCGGGGTAACAGCATGCAGGTAAGGGAATTTCTTCTGATGCTGAAACTACATCTGGAGGCAGTTTTTGCCCTTAGCTTTACACAAACTTGCTCAGCTCTAGTAAGCTGATCATTTTTTTTTGTTGTGGTCCACCACTTGGCCTTGTTAGCTGGCCTTGATCTAGCTAGATCTGGCCTCTTACCCTTCAGCATTAGACTAGTGAGTATTAAGGGAGATTTGTGACCTTTTTCTGTTCCTGTTTTCTCCTGACAGAAGGCAAGAGCACAGAAAAATTCAAGTTCACTCAGAAGAACACTGTTTTTTCTTTTACTTCAGCTCAGAAGTGTAAACTGCAGCAATCATTCTAAATGATGAAAAGGTTATGGGATGATCATTTGTCATTTCCTTTTTTTTTTTTTTTGTGATAAACTGAGATTATGACAGTAAGAGTTGATGGTTCTCTTCAGATAAAGATAAGAATAGGTTTTACCATTCCAAGCTGTTTCCCTTCAGTGCATTTCTGACCCTAAAGGTGAAGGAAGAAGTCTCAACAATAAAAACAGATTTGTGCAAAGTGCTGGAAAGGATATTGAGGTTTCAGGGGATGAATGAATAGGGTGTTATACCTCTAATCTCTCTTATTCTGAGTTTCTGGCTGCTGTTCTGCTAGCAGCCTCCAGATCAGATGTTTGCTTCAGAGGTCCAGCATTTCTTGACCCTTCATTGCTCACAGACTAACATGTTCTTTACCCTTGTCCTGGTTTAGGATGAATAACAGTAGCTTAAATTGCTCACTGCAGGCACTGAAGATAGGGTCCACATTAGTGGTGGTTCTGGACTGTGCTTGGAAAATCAATGTAATTGGAAGGTGTGTCAGCAGTGACAATTGCTTGCTATCCAGCTATAAGGATCAAATCTTAACTTTGCATACCCAGTTTTCAGAAACACCGATGAATTTGCTGTTTACTTTGTAATTACCAACTTTCAGTTGTTGGAACCATTCTAAGTTAATTTTACATTTTGTTGAGCATAATTTGATCATGTTAATATCTAACTTTATGCAAATGCTAACTGGAATCAATTTATACATTGATAATCTTTTACTGACAATATATACGTTTACATTGTCACATGCAAGCACACACAGATCTTAGTTCTTTTTTTGTTTGTTTGTTTTTGTACTTTTAGCCAATGTTGCTTTTATCATGCATATTACATTTTACAGAATGTGTGGCTAACATTTAACATTTTTCCTGGCAAAGTGAGGTAGAGGTGTTAGATTCTTTGGTTTGTTTTTGTTCCACAGTGTCCTAAAATATCTCTGCTGAACAGTTTAGAATCCTGACATTCAATTGATTTTTTTTCCTTAATCAGTAGATCTAGGGAAAGATTTACAGCAAGCTTCAGAAACAGAACACTGAAGTAAAAAAATAAATAAATAAATCAAATGTGTGTGATCAGTTTTCAGTTTTGTTTACTTTTTAAGTCAACGGTCACTCCTACTTTAGCTGCGTATTCTGCTTTCCATTCATATGTTGACACGCAGTGATCCAGCCTTCACTGTGGGGTACCTTTTATGTAACTGTTAGTCAAGTATGAAGTCGCTGAGAAAGCACCGCTGTTGTATTGCTCATCTGCAGCACGTTCTCTGAAGAGCACAGCAACAGAGAAGTGCAGCTTCATCCAGATGAGGGAGCAAAAGCCTGGGTTGCTGTGGTGGTTTTAGTGCACTAGGCAGCTGAACTCCACCACAGCTGCTCTCTCACTCCCCCTTCTCAGGAGAGGAGGGGAAGGAGGAAAGGAAGGAAAGAAGAAAGGAAGGAAGGAAGCTCATGGGTTGAGATAAGGCTAGTTTAATTAAAGGGAATATAATTATTAAAGTACATTTATTGTTAAGGAAAAGATTCAATAATTTAACTAAAGGGAAAAGGAAGAGGGGAGAAAGAGAAAAAAAAAAAAAAAGAGAGGAAAAAAAAAAGAAAAAGACATGTAGAAGCACAGAGAGAGGAAAGAAATTACTCTCTACTTCCCACCAAAAAGTGATGTTTGGCCAAGCCCCTGAAGCCTAAATGCGCATAGACATTGTTCAGGAGGACAGATGTTTTCACAATCAGAGCCCTCCCCTCCCCTCTCCTTACCCTTTTCCACATTTTATTGCTGAGTGTGACACCATATGGTGTGGAATATCCCTTTGATTGGTTTGGGTCAGCTGCCCTGGTGATATTCCTTCCTCACCTGTGGCCCACCCACAGCCTGCTGGCTTTGGGGGTTAGAGGGAATGCTGATGCTGTGCCAGTATTGCTCAGCAAGAGACAAAAAGTTGGTGTGATACCACTGCTGTTCTAGCTACAAGTGCAGAGCACAGCACTGCATGGGCTGCTGCAGGGAAAGGTAGCTGCATCCCAGCCAGACCCAGCACACTTGCCCCCTTCCAGGTGCATCCTTAGAGCAGTGGTAGTACCACTACTGCTGCAGCTGCCATCTTCACCAAGCACAGCAGAGCAGGTCCTGGGCACCTTGCACTTGTTCTGCTGCAACAGGAAAAACATGATGGGAGGGTGTGTCAAGTAAACGTTACCCAAGAGACTGCCTATGCTCACTGCAGAGCTTCTGTGTTCCTGTTGGCTGCTCTGGAGCTGCTCATGGAGAAGGGGCAGATGTCTTCTCCGTGCAGATACAAAGGTCTCACATCAATTTTGCATCTGCAGGGAATTATTACATGTTGATAAACAGTTTAGGAAGTTTTATATATATATTTCTAGTTGTGCAATCAGTGTTGCTATTCTGGGAAACTTTTGTAATATAAGAAAATGGGTAATTTACCTGGGAGTTAGTTTATACTGTATATCAAAGGAGGTAATTTGTTCCTGACAATTCTCAGCATTACTTCAGAAAATGGCACTTAAATGTTCTTTACCATTTACCAAAACTATTGATTCTTAATATTTCTGTCATAATTCTAGGATTTTATTAGCAATGCTTCTTTATTTTTCAGTTACAGTGAGAGAGTCTTCTCCAAAGAAGGGCTACAAAGCTGCTGAAGGGCCTGGAGCACAAGTCCTATGGAGAGCGGCTGAGGTTGCTGGGGTTGGTTAGTCTGGAGATGAGGCTCAGGGGAGACCTTATTGCTCTGTACAGGTACCTGAAAGGAAGGTGTGAGGAGCTGGGGGTTGGCCTTTTCTCACAGGTAACTAGTGATAGGACACGAGGGAATGGCCTCAAGTTGCACCAGGGGAGGCTCAGGTTGGAAATGAGGAGACATTTCTTCTCAGAAAGAGCAGTCAGGCACTGGGATGGGTTGCCCAGGGAGGTGGTGCAGTCACCGTCCCTGGGGGTGTTTAAGGCAAGGTTGGATGTGGTGCTTAGGGACATGGTTTAGTGGGTGATACTGGTGGTAGGGGGATGGTTAGACGAGATGATCTTGGAGGTCTCCTCCACTCTTAGCGATTCCATGATTCTATGAATCTCCAAGGATTGATATATCAGGACATCTTTCCTGCTCTGAGACAGGACCGAGTTCAGATTTTGCTCTGTTGGGAAAGAGAAATAGAAAAAGGGAGGAGATGCTGGTCAGGAACTTGTGTATCTGGGGTCAACCAGCTGCCTTGAGGGAGAAGGCAGTGCGAGAAGGAAGGAAACAGAGTCCGTAGCTGGAGAATGTGATACTACCTCCACCCTAGCTGCTGCTGTTCTCCAAGTCCCATGTCAGCCCTTTAGGGCTACAAACTATACATGTAATAATTTAAAGTGCTTTTCATTCAGGCCAGGGTTAATGGAGTGTGCAAAAGCAAGTTCTTAATTAGCTACTCTGTAAGCTTTTTACACTTTACCCTCATGTCTATCTCAAATGAACAATATATTCTGCACTGTGCACTTAAATCCTCAGTATTACCAGAAGATGAATGAATTTGCATCTCCTGTGTTTTTCTTTGAAATTTTCTTTTTAAAGGCTGTGATGACTGTAAATTGAGCAAACTTAGCTGAGAAAGGGAGAAAAAAATAGATATCTAATATGATACAGCCAGGAGTTATTCAGCTGCAAGGCATTAAACCCATTTCCAACACCATTCTTTACATAGATACATAGAACAAGCTTTGCAGATACAGGAATTGGAGAATTCTTAATGCTGTTAACTTCTTAGATTTTGAGCTGCTTATTTTATCATCTGTTGCAAATTGCACCTTCTGTGACTCCTCTTAAGGAAAGCCAGCTGTTTTCTATTCTTCAGATGATGCCAGACATACCAGCTCCCTTTCTTCCTATTTATACTTTTCAAACTTACATATAGAAATAAGTTTTAGAGAAAGCAGTGTTGGGATTTGTATAGCACAAGTAGCTTACACCAATGAAGATCAAGATCTAAAAGATAATACTTCCAAATAGTAAAGATCATAAACTGTGCCACTCTTCTTTTGGCCCGATAGTCTTCTCATTTTCCAAGTGCCAGGCTTTATCCTCCAAATTTCTTTTACTGCCACTAAGAGGACTGCAGATTTACTGTTTCTCTTATAATCCTGATTGCTTATACAGACCTCTTTGGGAATTCTATTGCATTTAATTCTGAGTGCTATATTGTACTGTGTTTTGGACAAATTATTTGTAGAATAAAAGTCTTCATGAGGGCTCAGATCTCAATAAAAGTCTTCATGAGGGCTCAGCTCTCAATAGTAGATTTCTAATAATATGGTAATAATTGTTTCACATTTTCTTTTTTATGCATGCTCTAACCTACCTGTTTCCCACCATTACCATCCCTTATTTCTGTTGAGTGCTGATACCTAACAGATAGGACTCATAATGCTGCATGGAAGAAGCCTTGTGAAATAAAACATATGTATCTCATATGGGATCCTGGCATGCATTAAAAGGAGCGTGGCAGAGGGCCACAAAGATGATACGGGGCCTGGAGCATCTTCCCTATGAAGAAAGGCTGAGAGACCTGGGTCTGTTCAGCCTGGAGAAGAGAAGACTGAGAGGGGATCTCCTCAGTGCATATAAATACCTGAGAGGTGGGGGACAGAAGGATGTAGCCAACTTCTTCTCAGTGGTTTGTGGGGATACGAGAAGGGGCAATGGCTGCAAGTTAGAGCACAGGAAGTTCCGCACTGACATACGAAAGAACTTCTTCATGGTGAGGGTGACAGAGCACTGGGACAGGCTGCCCAGGGAGGTTATGGAGTCTCCTTCTCTGGAGATATTCAAGGCCCATCTGGACGCCTACCTGGGCAGCCTGCTCTAAGGAACCTGCTTCAGCGGAGGGATTGGACCCGATGATCTTTTGAGGTCCCTTCCAACCCCTACAGTTCTGTGATTCTGTTTCTGTGATTTGTCCTCTTTTTTTTTTTTTTTTTTTTTTTCCTATTAAATTCATATATAATGAATTACATAATGCCATATGCCATTCTGGGTATTTATTTGTGTGCTATGGAGTATGTCAGGTGAGCCTAACCATGATTTCTTTAACTGAACATGTATCCACTGGTTAAGCGTTCTTAGCTTGTCCCATATGCACCCCCATCAAGTTCTAAATCTCTGTTATGCCTAGGCACCTACCTCTTATTATCTTCCTTTGTAATTGACCACTTACTGATTGTAGATAATAGAAGCGGTGCTAAGAAGTCCTGGGCTAGGAGATGCCAGAGCTTGACATCTCCTTACATACAACAAACATAGGTTCTGCTCAGCTTTTTTGCTTGTTTCCATGAGATGGAGAATTGCTTTGTACAGCTGCTGCCACAGCCATGTCTGGCAACCAGCATAGCAGTGTTAATGAGGCATGGCAGCTGAAGTCCTTGCCATTGGATAAGCTGCCCATGGTTATCAAGATGTTTCTTGCAGTTGTGATTGTGCTTATAATAATTATGGAAAACTTTTGCACATTCACTTGTCTTGAGTTATTCTGCACAGGTGTCTTCATTGCATGTTCCTGTAATACAAACTGAACAGACTCCTAGTTTTTCTGCTTTAAAACTGTGCAGTGTGGAAACTGGTTAGAAATGTCAGTGCTTCATATTTCATTTGAAGTTCTTGCTGATCATACTGGACCTTCATTATGTACCAAATTTTTGAAATGCAGCACTTGTCTTCCAGCACTCAGCCTCTGGTTTAGGTAGATTTATTATCAGTTGTTGAGACTTCACTTTTCAAAGAAATTAAATTATTGGTAGGTAAATTAGTTTTCATTGCTTCTGCCATTGATTTATTAATAGTAAGACCCATTGTTTTGGCAGAGCTCGTAAGACCATCTGTCTTTCTGTGCTTATCTTCAGCTAATGTTTTCCTGTTATAAGAAATCAGATTTGGTCAAGTGAGACAGCTCTGCCAAACATTCACTGTTTGTGTGCTTGCTTATTTATCTGTTGACCGGCTATCAATGTAATCAATGGCCATGTCAAGCTATGTGGAAAAGCAAAACATCAAGGCCAAATTACTACATACAACTTAGGTACAAGCATCATTATGAACCTGTAGGTACAGCATTTCGAATCTGAATGCTGTCTTACACTGGCAAGAAATGCCTAAATTGGAATTTAATGACAAAACAGCCGCCTTCTGGTTCTATCTCCAGGAAGGAGCTAGTACACACAGAATTAAGCATGTCATAAGTCCTGTTGGCCTAAGAAATGGGTTGCATTGGAGGAACCTGAACAGTGAATCAGCACAGATCACTTACAATTTCTTTTTGTTTTTATGTATGCATATAAATTGTACCTGAATGATATGTATGCAACATTTCCCCCATCTTCACACATTTGAAAGCCTTCAGCAAAAAGCTGTTTTTCTCAGAAATTTAAACACTCCTAGTAATCATGCCACCAGTTATCATCACAGCTCAGGATAATAAGCAAGGAGGCAGATAAGCTGGCAAAACAAGGTAAGTAAATGATCCATATTTTGTATCTCCACCTCCAGAGCCCTGAGCAAAATGAAAGAGAAATTAGATAAATTTATGTATGCATGTAAAACTCTGTGTGAGGTGGTTGTGAACGGTGTGTTCTGTGCTTCAGTTTTATATGGCAGCAGAGGTACTTGAAATGAAAGCAGCTTCTAAAAATAAATGTCATTGAGACCTTGAAATAAAAATTAAATCACAGGGGTGTCAGTCACTTTGCCTATGTGGAAACTGGTGGATTTCATAGTCTTGTATTAAAATAAAGCCAGTTTGCACAACCTGAACACAGCTTATTCCAAAACATTAATGTCATATAATCATAGAATCCTAGAATCACTGAGGTTGAAATCAAACCCATATCTTTAACTGTTGAAGAGTTTTGTTTGTTTTTGTTTTGTTTTGTCAGGCTCTCAGGTTAAGCACATCAGTCTGTCAGTCTCTCTGGCACCCTGGCACCTGGAAAATAGTATTTTTCCTAGACAGTTTTCTAACTTCTCGAAAGTTGTGAAAACAGGTGTCTTAACTCTAGCAGTGCTGTTTGTTTTTTTTTTTGTTTGTTTGTTTGTTTCTTTTCAGTATGCTTCTTGGATGCAATAAAGCCATTATACTAGTTACAGAGAAAATTAATTTGATAATAAAAAAGTAGTAAATCTTCCTTATAGTTTCATGTGTATCCTTCAATCAGATTAAAATGCCAAGTGTAGAGGTCTGTCCCTATCAGGCAGTCATTGAAGAGCTGACTGACACTCCAAAGAGTTAGAAAGGAAATATTTATTCCTAAACAATTTTTTTTTGTTATAGATGTATATTTCTAGTATTATTTTTTTAATAGTCTTTAAAGAGTGCATACTGGCACGTTAGATGTAAGACATTATGAAACCCATTAAAAATCCTAACTTTCAGACATATGTTGACTGAACCTATCATTAAAAATCTGTAGAATGACTAACCAAAAATTCAAAGTGGGAGCTGCAATTAAGGTACCTATGTTGAAGGAGAATTAACTATGTAAATCATTCAGAAAACAGCAATTTTGAGGGGATTGGCCACTTCTTCAATGTGAGTCAAAGGAGAAAACTATTCTTCTGCCCCTGTGTACACGCTAGTAGAAAGTTAAGAATCTGAATGGAAAATAATATAAAGGATAAGTAGTTTGCAATTAACCTTTCAGAATTCCAAACAACTGATGATATAAAATTCTTAAAAGCTGAAATTTCCTGACTTTTCATAACTAGATGAACGTGGAGAGGAGGAAGGGAGCTTAAGGAATATTAACTTATCTGAAAAAAATACATTTGTGCAGTTTTTAAGCCAGGTGTTTTAAGGCATTAGCACATCAGGATTAATTTTTAAACTAAGACCTTAGCTCATAGCACAGGTATATATTCCTGCATATATTTCATATATTTCTGAACCTTTGCTGAGGAGCAGCAAAGCTTTACACTTTAAAATGCTCTACAGCTTTTTAGCTTGGCTGCTTACAAATTTGTTGTGCGTATTTGTTCTTTACATATAAACTACTACATTTTGGCATTTGTCTTTGTTCCACTGCTGTCATTTTAAATGCTGGACCTGCTTTTGTAATGTTCAGGAGACATGTCTTTTTTTAGTTCTGAAAAAAATATATTTTTGTATGAAAAGCTGAATGTATTTCTGAGATCACTTCCTTAAAACATTCTTTCTAACCAGAAGTGTGTTATGTCAGTAATTTTACACCAAATAGTTATCCTTATTGTGTTCTTTCATCTAGTAATATTTTTAACCTTAAGACTCTTATTGCTGCAGAACAGCACAATAAACAGACATATTCCTACAGGCTTGTATTTTCAAAATATGTAATAAAGGTTCATTTGAGTTTAAGATGAGCAGAAAACATAAGATGTCAGAAGTTGCTGGTGTTTTTATGAAATTCCTCTATTTACTTTTAAGAAATGCTTTCAACTTTTCTTTTTGCCTACTTCATAACTTTATATTACTGTCTGGATTTTATTGAAATGACGATAGTAGATATAAAAGTTCTGTGCACACTTTGCACCTTGCTTTTTCAGCAACAGAAGGGTGAGTGGCAGGCAGAAAGAAGAATGGTTACACAGGTGTAGCTGGTCAAGGAAGAACCAAGGCAGCCTTTAGCATGAGAAACCTTGAATCTGAACTCTCTCACTGAAAAAAAAAAAAAAAAAAAAAAAGATGAGACATTTAACAAAGGGAAAGAAGATGGAAAAGAAAATTAAGTAACAGAGTTCTTATTAAAATTCTTACTGCAGATTTCATAAAATCATTTTATTTTTAAAGAAAAGAAAAGAAAAGAAAAGAAAAGAAAAGAAAAGAAAAGAAAAGAAAAGAAAAGAAAAGAAAAGAAAAGAAAAGAAAAGAAAAGAAAAGAAAAGAAGAGATCTGAGCTGTGAACAGGAATAAGTCTTCTGACACTATGACGCCAAAGGTTTGTTTTCTAAATTTTAGCAGAGATATTTAAGACTTTGTAAGATTTTAAATATGCAACTTTTAAAACCAGAACAGCAAAAAGCAGGCAGGTTGTCAGCTGGAAAGTTGCTGTATCATTGGAAAAATCCAGATGTGTCATTTTATGTATGAGACAAGAAGTGGCATTTTCTCAAAAGCACTTTTTCTGACTTTGCATTACTGGCACCACTAGCCCTGGGTGTTCTCACCTGCTGCTCCCTCCTTTTCTGCACCATAAAACTTACTTTCCTACTCCCAACTTTCTCAGTTACGAAAACTTGTATAAAATTTATAAAGAATTATATGTTCCTTATGTAAGAATTACATAAAACTTACAAAGAATTATAAAGAATTTATAAGTTTGTTGAAATGGTAAGGTTAAAGGGGGATTAATAGCTACTGGGTCTTTGATGTACGGCTTCTAGCCTCCAATGTGGGGGCTGAGAACCTTGGGAGGATTCTGGTTGCTTATTCCTAAGATTAAAGATAGAGTGCTTGAAGTACCATGTTATCCTTTTTTCTTTAGTGCTAAATCTTGTGGACTCAAAGGTTACCATCACAGAGAGGAATGCAGATTTGACACCTGATTTCCATTTACTGTTGCCTCATAGACCTCTTGTTCAAAAATGTTTTTCACGTTCTCATGGGAGGAATGCATCATAGAAATTTGCATTCGTATACTGGTCACTAAATGATTTATTTCCACTTGCCCACTCATTGCCAGTATCAAGCTCTTCATTCCCATCATAGCAATGGGGCAAATTGGTTTTACTATATGGCTATACTGTATGTCCAGGAAGAAAGATGAAGTTGGTTGAATTTATACTCAAAATGAAATAAAAATTACCCAGCTGTACAAGTTATACACACCTCTGAAAGTCTGGTCTCAGTAGATGCTCTTCAGAAAGAGTACAGATCTACACAGATCTTTCACATAGTAATCAGAGTCTGATGGCAGTTGAGATTGTGCACAAAGAGAAAGATTTATTGCTTCTGGTTTTGTGTTTTGCCAGAAATGTAAATGCCTTTTCCACAGAGATATATCTCTATATATCTGACCTCTCTGAATTTAAAGAAAGAATTGAAAAAGTGGGAAAACTTTCCTACAGAACTGAGCTATACAATTCAATTTATTAAAAAAAAAAAAAAAAAAAAAAAAAAAAAAAAGTTTCCTGCAGAATGGCACACTAAGTAACTTAAGCATTCAAGATTAATGAATTATGTCAATGTTATGACATTCAGTTAAAGCTGAAATGCTTTCATCATGGTTTAATCTCCAGATTATAAATCCTCCAAATCAGAGAATAGTTGTTCACACATAAATATGTCCCATCTGAGTTCCCATTTTTCCAGTTCTTTCCAGTCACTCATGATATTACTTTCATTCGTGCTCTGGTCATTTCTATCAGAAGGAAATAAAATTTTCTGAGCTGTTGTGCTCTTTGTCATCAGACTATCAGACTGTGATACACACAATACTTCACCATGATGCCATTTACTTTTCAGAGTTTGGGATCTTTTTTCATGATTTTTAGCAGTAACATTTTCTGTCTTACTCTACTTTTTTATTTTTTTATATATTTTTTATAATAACAAACAATTAGTAGAACCAAATGAATACTTTGTTACCTAGGAAAAAAAAAGAAGGACATTATTTCTTCTTCCCTCCATCCCTCCCGTCCTTCCTTCCTTTGGAATACTGTCTCTGTTCAGAAACAATTCCTCTTCGTTTATGAGACCTTATTTGCAGAAATAACCTGACAGTTTTCAGCTAGATGCCTCAAAGAATGGATCATCATTGATAAAGAAGTAGTATATGTTTTAAAGATGTTAAGCTCTCCAGAAGCTTAATCAATATTAAGCCAGTGAGTACTTATAACTGACAATAAGTGTGCCTTATTTAAATTCCTAAATAACATGTTTTAAAGGGGAATCTATCTGCTAATAAGTAGTATAGCTTAGTCTGATGTCCTGTGACCACAACATTTGCCAAATATCAACTTTATTGCTTGCATCTACTTTCAGAGGAACATTATAAGATGACTAGAGCAAGTAAGTCTCTCAGTGTAAGCATAAGTTAATGCAATATTATGAAGTATCTATGTAGCTTAGTAGTTCTTTTCTAAAGATGCTCATATGTGGGATTATTCTGGGTTGTGCCTGCGTGCACAAAAGGAGGGGTCTGGGGTGCCTGCGAGCACAGTGGGAGGGGTCCTGGGTTCCTGGGTGGGATGTTTTAACACTATATAAGATACTGTCACACAGCAATAAATTGGCTTACGGCACAGAACGCTGGTCGTTGTGTCCGTTTGTCCCGGGGCTTTCAGTCGGGTTATCCAACACTCATAGAAATCTATGGTTTGTGTTACTGCTTGTGGTCTGCAAGTGTGGACACACAACACAGCAATTTACATCACAATATCTGACTCTTGGCCTCTAATAGTGTCACCGAATCTTTTTGTAGTAAGGGGGAGTTTTCCTTCTGATGTATTGATAAAGATATTTGCCCATGTCCAGAAGAACATTATACAGTGTCTGTATAGTATTCACATCATATTTCAGTCTTGCAGAATGGATATATCAGTAACACTGTAACAATGATGCTCTAAACTTTCTTGCTGGTGGACTTCACAGTATCTTCTATCTTGGGCTGAGTAAATTTAGCTTAGTTTGCCTGTAGGTGTCAGTGGAAAGCCAAACCAAATTGTAATATCTAAACCTGCTTGAAAACTAGCTGGATGGCTTCATGGAAGATAATGTGATGTATTGATATTAGCAGTGTGGAATAATTGCTTAAGGTGACTTGGAAATTAAACTGATATTCACATTTTAAAGAAAAGGTGCAACATTGAACAAGGTTCCAGGGTGGAGTGTAGCTGCACTACACAGAAGTTCCCTAGGCCTCCAACCTTAGACGCTAATCACACTGGGAGAACTTGGTGTGCTGACTCTAAGAGGAACAGAGTGTGGAGCAGAGTGGAGACAGCTAGGCTCTGTAATAAGATGGAAACTCGATTGTTATTGTGCACACTGAGACTGATAAGCTGCACATTTGCTACCCTGAGCCAACAGCCTGCCATGTTTTTGATAAAATGCTGACTTTTTGGTGAACTTTGCTCACTATAACTGCACCAATTATAATCAAGATATGCATGACTAGGGTTACTCAAGCTCCAACTGAAGGATAGAAAATAATATAAATTGGCTTAAGAGAGAGGGGTTATTAGGGAAGATAGCATCACAAAGGATACCTTCTGACTTCTGGGATTGGTCAATGGGCTGAGCCTCTCTTCCCCCCCCATTGGGACACCTTTGGGTAAGATTAAAACACTTGGTTATACCAAGTGCCTCCCTGGGAAACTTAGAAATCTCTACAGAGTTGTTTTATATCTTCCAATGCTTTTATAGCCAGGCTGAGTTACTCATACTTTTGGTATTAGTATATGACTTGCAGACAGTGAATTTATCACCAGCAATCCAAATAACCTGTGCACCTGTTGCTTTAAAAAGTTGCCCTACTCATTAATCTAGGTGTGATAGTTCTCACTGAACGCAACCAGACTCTTTAAGTGTGGCCATGGTAGTTCATGGAACTAGACCGAGAGTGTATCATGTTATTTGTGAATCCGTAATCATAATAGTTCAGTACCCTGAATGTGACCAGACTTATAACAACTAATTGGGCATCACACACATTTACTACTTTAACCTTTAACACAACAGGCAGAAAAGATATGCTCTGGATATTAATCTAATTTCTTAGATACAAGCATAAGAGTGTTCTTGAAGGCTCTAATATTTATGTGCCTTAAAATCAGTGAAACATTTGTCTTTATCTAAGATAACCAGATATCAGTGGAATGCCATTCCATCCAGAGGCAATGAACTATGTAAAACTGTAAAACCAGAAATAATTGGATAGAGTCAGGGTTATTTTAATCCTTCAGATTAGAGTACTTTTTTTTTTTTTTTTTTTTATGGAGCAGAAGATATATTCCTTTAAGAAGAAATTGTTAGATAAACCAGATAAATGTTATTCATTTTCATTTTCACAGGGATCTTAAGGATTAGATACTCATGTATTTTTTAAAAATAGAATTGCTGGTTTCTTTGTATAAGCTGTGTCAGCATGGTGAATGTTTTAATGATTGCTTCAGAGCAGATTGATAGTAAAAGAGCATTTCATTCTTTTCCTTGATATCAAGTCTTTGCACGAGAATCAATTCATAGACTTTACGGATACCACGATATAATATTACAAGTATGCAAGGTTTCAGTTCTTTCACTAACTCACTCAAATACTGCAGAGCGTATAACCCAAACTGCTCTTCTCCCATTTATTTAACTCAAATAGGTGTTGTTGAGAGATGAACGTTGTTCATTCCAAAGTGTACCAAATAAAATTTAAAAATGTAGTTTGAGCACGTCGCCTGCAGTATAGGTGTTACTATTTTCTGTGTGAAGTGTAGCCCACTAAAGGTCCACAGCAAGCTTTGGGACAACATACAATGAATAGTACTGCCACACTGGTGTGCACTGTGCTGCTCAGCATTTCGAATGTGTCTGAGTCTTTCTGATCATCCTTTTACATATGAAAAATGGATAATGAATAAAAATATGCAGTTAGATAGCTGCCCTTTCTGGCAGCTTTCACTGCTTTGGAATCATGTTTGTTTCCTATAGCTTATCTATTATTTTTTTTTTTTCAGCTGCATGTTCTTCAAACTTCTTGAATAAAATGTATTGGCATACATTTCTAATGTGTATACCACTGCTCAGAGCACGTTCATGGTTTAAGTTAGATACAGATATAGGCAAGATAAATTCAGTAAGACTTTTTTCTTGTTCATATCCCCCCATGCTGGTATGAAGAAATCTTTACTCCTGTGCAAGTGAAACAAATCAACATGACATGCAGAGATGGTTTAGAATGCTAAATATGAATTATGGTGAGGGCAACTCAGTACTCCATCAGTATTTATGATTCTTTGCATTAAACACATCACAACTGCAGTTCTGGGCTCCATCATGCTATGTGCAATACAGATACATCACAAAAGAAAAAACAACAACAACAACAACAACAAACTGAAAACTTTTCTTTCGTGTAGAACAGAGATGATTTTTTAAATATATAATATTTGATTTTTTTTTTTTTTGATGGACAGATAAAGAAACCTGATTGAATCCGCTCTGTGTAGACATGGCCAGTAATAATATGGGAAACAAACAAATAATTTAAAAGGCTATCACATTTAAATTTTGCTCTTCAAAATTATATCCAAATAAAACTACTTTTATTTTTGTTTTTAAGAAAATGGGGTGGACATCCTAGGAATCATCAATTCTTCAAATCTCTAAAAAGGAGCCAAAATTTCTGTGAGTAATTTTTGGCAATATATGTTTCCTGGTTATGTAGAAGTACAGGCTAAGTATGTGAACTACCTTGGATGAGGCATGTAGGCACTAATACTTAAATCTGACAGTGACAGTGAGTTGTAGGACATTGTCTTTTGACATTGTTGGCCCATAGTGAAAATAATTCAGCTAAGGGAAACATCTGACAAATATGGTGTGACTGAGGATGGCAAATTCCCCCTCTGGGGATGTTCAGAAGCATCCCTCAAAAGGGATGCAGCTTGCTTCCAAATAGTTACCCACTTAAACTGAGGCCAGTGATATTTTTCTTTCCAAATGGCATTATTGGGGAGTAATTACTTCATTTTCCATGATGGGATACAAGATTCCATATTGGTCTCACTGATGTCCCACCTCCATTCACATACTAAAGTAATGGACCTTTTTCATAGTAGTGATATGAAAAATAATATAACATATAATATAAAATAATATAAATATTATATTATATATAAAATATATAATATATATATTATATTTATATATTTTTATATAAATATAATAATAAAATAATATTAACAATAAAATAATGCTTGTTTTTGATTATCCTGGAAATTTTTTATACTATTTCCTGTACAACCCTTTGACGTGAGCTTTATGCCCTTGTGTTACAATACTGGAAAATATTTTAAAATACATTTTTATTAAGGCCCAAATTTCAGCTTTCATGATTAGTTAGTGCAAAGTTGGCAGTGTAATAATATTTCAGAGGTTAAGAAAACCTCAAGTAATTTGCCTTAGTGAGTGAATACTTATTTTTTGTATCTTATTTATAAACTAGGCATCTCTAAGTTATAGAGCAATTTTGGGTCTAAAGGTACTGAGATACCACTTTGTACCTCCAGTAATTTATTGAATAGTTCTGTTATTGCCCAGTTGATTTTAGGTGATTAAAATGATCAAGAACAGTGTTTGTAATGAGGATGGCTGCTAAATGTCAGTACACACTATATGATACTGTATAAAATATTAAAGATAATTCTGGAGTATGACAGTAACTCTACGTCTGGAAATTATAGTGGCTACTGTTAATGAGAATAATATTTCCAGCTAAAATCAAAGCTCTTTTTAAACGAATATGTTTCTTCATTATTGCATAATCATTTTTGTTTAGAAAGGGTCCTCCATATCCAGTTAATCAATAAACATCAATGCATTTACCTTTTTACTGCTACACTATAAAAGCTGTGAGCAGGAAACAGATAAGTCTATGGAAAGGTACCAACTCTGTGTTGAACTCTCTTTGTTTTTCAAGATAATACATAAAACTGATAGAATAAGATGCAATTATTCTGGACTTTTATTTATTTACTTACTCTTCTTTGCTTCATGTTCTGTCCTCGTCCATATTAAGGATAATCTGCAAATAAACTAGAAATTGAGGTGACATCGCATTCTGATCCTTTTTGATTTGCAGAGGAAAAATAAATGTTCTTGATAATAAAAGTTTTAGGTTATCATCTGCTTGCTCTAAAATTCAGATTCTGCCTGGCTAGAAGGTACAGATACTTGAAGAATGCTTGAAGTTATTACAACAATAAAACAAAACTTGAATTTTTTTATAGGCTAGGGTAAAGGATCTAGCAGTTCTTTCACAGATGAAACTATTTAATACTCATATCTAACAAATACCGTGAAGAAAGAAAGATTCAAGTGCACACACACACACACAAAGGAGCACCACCTGGGGGATTCCATTATTGTGTAAAAGTTCCCCCCAAACCTATTAATAGCAGCAGGAATCATTCTGGGGAAGCTTCTCAGATTGAGTGCCTTATTGCAGTCAGTGGACCCAGGTGCAAGTCAGTACAATAAGATATGTATAACCAAAGATACATAAGATAGGTATAACCAAAAAATTCCTTGCCGAGATCATTTTAACACCTAAATGTTTTCTTACAGAGAGAAGGGCTCCATGACAACCAACTTCCAGTTCAGAAGGAAAGAAAGAATAATAAAACTAGTTTATTGATATATACCTTTTATTTGCAGTGCATGCTCTTCAGAAAACATGTCGCTAAAACATATTGCTGTTATGCAGTCATGGTGTGTAATTATTCTGAGCATTTTCAGAGTTGATTCTGGTTCCAGTTTCATGAACAAAGCTTTTAAGTGAGGGCAGATTTGTCCTTATTCCAAACTGAGGGCTTGATCTCAAGTGCCGATGATGTTTGAGATGACTCATTGACTTCAAATATATTAATGTGTTTAAATATAATTGTAATGTGTTTATGTGGCAAGGTTTTGGTAGCAGGAGGCTGTAGGGGTGGCTTCTGTGAGAAGAATCCAGAAGCTGACCCAAGTTAGATAAGGGTCCCGCTGCTGGCTAGAGCTTGAGCCAGAAAGCTATGCTGTGAGAACTGATTTAAGAAAGGGAAAACAAGTACAACAACAAAAACCTGCTCGGCAACAGCAGCTGGGAGAGAGAGGAGTGAGAAACAGCTTTGCAGACACCAAGGTCAGTGAAGGAGGAGGGCGGGAGGTGCTGTAAGTGCCAAAATTCTCTTGTGGAGTGGGCTTCTGGAGAGGCCCCTGGTGGAGCAGGCTGTCCCCCTGCAGCCCATGGGTCCCCCATGGAGCAGATGTCCACGCTGCAGCCCCCCCATGGGTGGAGGAGCCCCCGGTGGAGCAGGTGGATGTGGCCTGGAGGAGGCTGCGGCCCATGGAGAGCCCCCGCAGGAGCAGGCCCCGGGCCGGAGCTGCAGCCCGTGGAGAGGAGCCCACGCAGGAGCAGGGGGTCTGGGGGGAGCTGCCGCCCACCCGTGGGGGACCCGTGCTGGAGCAGTTTGCTCCTGGGGGATGGATGGACCCCGTGGGATGGAGCTGTGTGGGAGCAGGTCTTGAAGAGCTGCTGCCTGTGGGCAGCCCCCGCAGGCTCATTTGGGGAAGGATGGCATCCATGGGAGGGACCCCACGTGAAGCAGGAACAGAGTGACCACGAAGGAGTGGCAGTGGAGAAGTGCTACAGACTGACCGCAGCCTCCATTCTCCTGTGGTGCTCAGGGATAGGAGATGGAAGAGGATGGATGGAGAGAAAGTGTTTTTAGTTTCTTTCATTTCTCACTTCTCTAACTTGCTAGTAATAGGCAATACATTTTACTAATATCCTCACACCCTTTTCATCTTGGTGCACTGCCATAAGGGCCTGCTGGTATCAGGGCTGTGGGAGGACACCAGAAGCGGGAGGTTGTGGTCCACGGCCATTTTTTTCTGGCTACAAACATGGCCTCTGAAACCAGTGGAAGCACAATGACCTTCTGAAATTTGAAGGTGTCTATGCTTGCCAGGTGATAGAGTTCCACTTAGGTAAGAGGTGTGCCTATGTATACAAAGTGAAAAACAACACTGTAACCCCTGGTGACAAGCCCACCAGGACACCAGTGATCTGGGGGAAGCTAACCCGTGCCCATGGGAATAGCCTTATGGTTAATGCCAAGTTCCATTCCAATCTTCCTGCCAAGGCCACCAGACACAGTATCCAAGTGATGCTGTGTCCATCTAGGATCTAAATTTTTTTGGAAATAAAATGCAGATTTTGTTTAAAAACAAACAAATAAAAACAAAATAAAATAAACAAAACAAAAAAGCCGTGACAAGAGGTTCAGGCTGGATATTAGGAAAAGGAGGTTCTTCACCGAGAGAGTGGGTTGTTGTGCACTGGAACAATAGTCCCCAGTCATGGCACCAAGCCTGTCAGAGTTTAAGAAACATTTGGACTGTGCACTTAGTCACATGGTGTGAATTTTGCGTAGACCTGTGTGGTGCCAGGAGTTGGAGTCAATGATCCTTGTGGGGCCCTTCCAAGTTGGGATATTCTATGACTCTGTTTCACCCATCGTGATTACTGTTGAGCAATCTCCCCGTCCTTATTTCCTTTTTTTCTCCCCTTTCCCTTTGAAGAGGGGGAGTGAGAGGGCAGAGGGCAGTTGTGTTGGATCTTAGCTGCCCACCTGAACAAAACCACCATAACAATACATAGAAATGATTATGCCAAAATAAACACAAGCCAAAAGCACACATGGAAAGAAGCCTCCAGGCAAGTTCTTTATCAAAAGGTGACTATACATAGGAGAATTTTTAGAATTATTTGATGTGAGGATGCATCTCACTGAGAAAAATGAGAATGTCAATGTCCTTCATACAAAGATAATGAGAAGATTATCTATATGGAGCATTGTTTGGCTGTATTATAAAACACTTTATCTATCTTGAAAAATGATCGTTGACATTTCATTGTCTTATGATCTATGCACTGAATACAAATCTCTTGAAGTCTCTTCATGGGCTAGTACACTTAATGAAGGTCATACATATATGGTAGTTGACTGGATTAAATAGGATTATCTTAATAAAGGGGCATAAAAAGAACAGAAATTCTTTAAAGTTGGAATTTGTACATGTGCTTTTCCTACCAGGATGTATTTTAGGTAAGTAATTTGCCAACACTGAAGTACACTACAGGAAAGTATCAAAAATAAAACCTAAAAAAAAACACCCAACAATTTAAAATAAAATAAAAAAATAAGAAAACCACACAACACTTCAGTATTTCTTCATCCTGGAAATCTTTGAATCCTCAAAGACCTGAACCTCCTCAAATTCATCCGTTTTTTGTGCAAAGTAGTAGTGTGATTTTTCCTCCCTTGAGAGTTCCTGTTCACCTTTTAATGTCAAGGCTGTATAGCCCAATGATGGTTAAATTTGTATCACTAAGCCTTATTTTGTCTTGATAAAGGCATGGAGGCCCAGGAGCACAGATGTTAGCTTTTCACTTATTTATTTATTTATTTATTTATTTTTATAATGGAGAACTATGGAACCAATCAAGTAAATTCCATAAAAAAAAAAAAACAAAAAAAACAAAACAAAAAAAAAAACAGAAATAAGTACTTACAGTAATGAAAAACACGGACTTGATACCATAACCATCCTTGTCCAACATTTTTAAAGAAATTTTTCAATTGTGCTGAATATCTGCAACTACTGTTAACTCAAAGTTTAGCAATCCACTCTTATGGCAATCCACTCTTATGAATACCGTGTTCATCATGCTAAGTGTGTCCTCATTTGCATGTAAAGAAGTTACTTAATGTTTTTCTTGTTTTCTGGCTTTCAGGCCCTTGTAGTCCAGCAGTGTCATGCAGCTGATGACTTGCTGAGGGTCTGATGAGAGTTATGTCCTGAGGTGTATGAGGTTTTCTGAGCTCTCTGCCCTCTGACACTGCTCGATCAACAAAACTTGGCTCCTCTGTGATCTTGCAGATTGTTCTTGGCCAAGGCAGCCAGCCTGCAAGACAACATAGCTGCTACTCATTTGTATTGAGCTGAGGTAGATTGGGCTGCCATTGTCGCCCCATGAAAAAAAAAATAACATCCAGTTGTGCTAGCTGAGCCAGCAACTTTGACTTCCAAGATCTGTAAAACCATTCCTCTTGAAAGTAGTTGAAGAATAAAAATTCATGATAGCATTAAATTATTACTCAGTTTCCTGTAATGTGTTGCAAATTATGCATAATTATATCCCTATAAGATTCAATTGAAAAGGAGATTTAATCTTATTTGACTGCTGTGAGGGAACAGGTACAAGCCAAGATAAGTGAGGGGACTTTAAGAAATCTGCCTTGTAGTTCATCTTCCAGCTTTCCAATTTTATTTATATTTGATTTAATCTAATTTTTTTAATTGGAAATTGAATGGTAAACCAGACACACTCTCTGCAGAGCATAATGAGATAACAACCCATGGAAGTACTGCTCTTTCATAAGGCTGATGTGTTCTTGGCCTTTGTGAAACACATTCTGAAAACATGCGTGTCATTTTATGCAATAACTGCATAAGTAACATGTATTGTTATATCTGAGACATGAATTGGTGTGGCGAGATGGGGTTCTGCTAACTGTAGCTTGCCTACGGGCCTGATGGAAACTGTGTAGAGCTAACAATTGCTGTGGGGTACTGCCTCAATTCAGGTATTGATTCTTGGGGGAAAAAATAAAAAGAAAAAGGCACTTAAAAAAAAATATTTTCCCAATTAGTCCATTTTCACTGATGTGAGGGATGAAATTTCTTTAACTCCATTTTGCATTTGGGTGCCTGAAAAAATGTTTGGATACAATGAGGGTGCAAGCTGTCTGTTGAGGCAGCCAAGCAGGCTGTCTCAGAGATACAGAGCAGATACTGTTAGCCAAAGAGCTTCTGAGAACAGCACACAGCTGACGTGGTCAGCAAAGGGGATGGTTTGCACTCTCAAAAGCATTTAATTATTGACAAGATTGAATTTTGTATGCGTCTTTGCCAGATCACTGTATCATAGAATCACAATGGTTTGGGTTGGAAGGGACCCTAAATATCATCTAATTCCACCCCCCTCACCATAGACAGGGACACCTCCCATTAGACCAGGTTGCCCAAAGCCCCATCCAGCCCAGCCTTGAACACTTCCAAGGACGGGGCATCCACAGTTTCTTTAGGTAAACTGTTTCAGTGCCTAACTGCCCTCACAGTAAGGAATTTATTCCAAGTATCTAATTTAAATCTACCCTTTTTTAGTTTAAAGCCATTCCCCCCTTGTCCTTTCACTCCACCCCCTGACAAAGAGTCCCTCCCCAGTTTTTCTGTAGGCCCCCTTTAGGTACTGGAAGGCCTCAATAAGGTCTCCCCAGAGCCTTCTCTACTCCATGCTGAACAACCCCAACTGTCTCAGCCTATCTTCATAGCATAGGTACTTCAGCTTTCTGATCATCTTCATGTCCCTCCTCTGGACTCACTGTAATATATCCATGTCTTTTTATGCTGGGACCCTAGATTTGAATGCTGTATGGGGTCTCATGAGAGCAGAGCAGAGGGGTAGAAATCACCTTCCTTGACATGCTGGCCATGTTTCTTTTGAGGCAACCCAGCATATGGTTGGCTTTTTACAAGCACACATTGCTGGCTCATGTTGAGCTTCTCATCAGCCAAGACTCCCAGGTCCTTCTCCTCAAGACTGCTCTCTATCCATTCTCTGCCCAGCCTGTGTTTGTGTTTAGGATTGCCCTGGCCCAGCTGCAGGACCTTGCACTTGGTCTTGTTGAACCTCATAAGGTTCACACAGGCCCACCTCTCAGGCATGCCCAGGTCCCTCTGGATGGCATCCCTGCCCTCCAGTGTGTTGACCACACCACACAGCTTGGAGTCATTGACAAACTTGCTGAGGGTGCACTTGATCCCACTGCCCATGTTGCTGACAAAGATGTTAAATAGTGCTAGTCACAATACTGACCCCTGAGGAACACCACTGGTTACTGATCTCCACCTGGACATTGAGCTGTTGTCCGCAACTCTTTGAGTGCAACCATCCAACCAATTCCTTACCCACAAAGTGGTCCATCTGTCAAATCTATGTATCTCCAATTTACAAGGATAAAACGGGGGACAGTGTCAAATCTGCACAAGTCCAGATAGATGGTGTCAGTTGCTCTTCCCCTATCCACCAATGCTATAACTTCATTGTAAAAGGTCACCAGATTTCTAAGGCATGATGTGCCTTTAGTGAAGTTATGTTGGCTGTCACCTATCACCTCCTTGTTTTTCTTATTCACCACCTTATTTGCCTTAGCAATGTTTCAAAGAGGACATGCTCCATGATCTTGTCAGGCACCAGGGTGAGACTGACTGGCCTGTAGTTCCCCATGTTTTTCTTTTTATCCCCCCCTTTTTGAAAATGTGGTTTATGTTTCCTCTCTTCCCATCAGTGGGAACTGCACCAGACCGACACAGATTCTCAAATATGATGGACAGTGGCTTAACAACTTCATCTGCCAGTTCTCTCAGGACCCGTGGATGCATATTATTATGTCCCATGAACTTCTGAAGGTTTATGTTCCTTAGCTGGTTTTGAACCTGATCTTCTCCTACAGTAGGTGGTTCATCATTCTTCCAGTCCCTGCCTGTGCCTTCTGGAGACCGGGCTATGTTACTAGAACTTTTTCTAGTGAAGACTGAGGCAAAAAAGATGAAGGTTCAGCGAGCATGGCTTTGTTTTAAAAATTTTTCAAAAATGCCCAAATATAAACAAATGATTCATGCATACCTGACATACTTTACTCTTCACCAAGTTTGGGTATATTCTACTGGTTTATTATAAACAGTTCTGTAGGGCAAGGATTCCTCTATACCTACTAACTGTAAATGCACCTGTATAATATAAGCTGTTTAATTTTATAAGACAAAGCCAGGTAAATTATACATTGTACACAGTATTGCCTCTGGACTTCATGTTGAATTTCAGCCTAGATTCTCACAACTGAGTTTTAAATTTCTAGAAATGTTCATGGAATGTTACCAGTAAAACACTGTGGGTGTTGCTATACTTACCTAGATGGTAAAATTGTTATTTTCCTGTATAAGCTATTATAATCCTGAAATAGTCATGTTAAATCCCTCAGCTGTCAGCACCAGTCCTGATTTATGAAAAGAAATCTTTGGATAATGGCTAATGCCTTCAAAGAGCACACAGGGTGAACAGTAAGGAGCCTGCGTTACAAAGCACAGACAGTCTTTCAGCAAGTAAGATGGGAGGTTCTGCTGTCCTCTAAACTGTCTTTGTGGAACATGATAACTTACTGCTCATTTCATACCAGATAAAAATGAATAAGTATGCAGTGCTCATGATGAAACTTTATTTATAAATACAATACAGCACAGGAGAAGGCTGCACAGTTTCTGCTTCGCTGTCATGTCAGTATGGCTCATTTATTTTCAAGGTATTAAAAGAATAACTTTCAAGGGCACATTGCAAAGCCTGTTTTTGCACAGAGAAAGTTGTAGACAGAGGACAGCTGAATCTGCTGAGTTTGGGAAACTGTAGTTTTCAAATTTCTTTTTGATGAGTCAGCCTATCTTATAATGTCTGTTCTAGATTTATTAGTTTTTAAAGGGATTCAAAGTGTAAGGCCTATTAGTAAATTGTGGGTTATGACTATGCTGGCCTCCTTATTCTCCTAAAAAGCCAATGGATGCTAATGGTTCTCAAGCCTATCCTAAAACAAAACAATCCTGTAACCCATCATGACTGCTTTCAGTTTAAGTTTTGTTTTAAAGTTTAATATTTCACATTATATTTTACCATTATCATTTATTATAATATTTATCATATTCTTATTCTAGTAATGCAGATGACTGGGAAAAGCTACTCATGCTAAAAGCACATCCTATATCTGGGTGACAATTTACATTGGAATATTATCTAGCAGTGGAATACGACAGGACTCTTAACTTCTGCATTTTCTAATTCACCATTTTGAAGGGATGCCTTGAAGTAATTCAGGCCAAGTCCGGAAATTTTGTGCTTTTTTCTACAATTAATCTTTTACGAGTTTCTTGCTGTTACTCTGAAATGTTGAGAAGAATGAGAAGGAATCATTTCATATCAGCGAATTTTCCAGATCCTTTATCTCAACAGCAGTATCTGCCTTGGGTTTCTCTCATGCAGCAATTTCCACTGAATTGAGACCCTGTGATTTGATCCAGCCAGGTCTCAGCTAATGTACATCAGAGAAAACAACTAACTCATTTCTGTGTTCAGCATTAAAAAATTAGAATGAAGTTTTGAGAACAGGCTTTTGAGAGCCTCTGGAAATTAAGTCTAGTATTTGACTTGTGTTCTACATTTTAATGCAGAAATTATAATCATTAATTAATAAAAAGTAAAAATCTATTTAATGAAATAAGTGAATGGGTGATAGATGAGTGAAATGTCTTCTTAGAGCATCACTTCTCTGTATATACTGTTTTGTTTACAAAACCTTGTCCTATATAGTATATGAGAATTATTCTCTATTTTTTTCCTTTTTTTCTTTCTTTTTTTTTTTTTTTTTCTTTTTTCTTATTGATTTATTTCTCAAATGTTGGAGTAAATGTATCATGCTAGGAAGGAAGTTTTGCTTCTGTTTCTTCTTATTTCTGCTTTGTATTCCTCTGGGACTGCACACTTGAAATGGGATGGCTGGGAGAAAGACTGGGCACACTTGTCAGTGGGTCTCATTGCTTATGGAGCTATGCCTTTAATTCTTAGTAGGGGTGCTAACGTGAGAGAAAATCATGAAGGAGAGATCCTTAGAGGCCATTGTAAACAGTCTTGGGCTACTTCTGCTCGTGCTACAGTAGCATGTATAGAGATAAGCTCCCAATGCTCAGCCTGTTCCCTAAGTCACCAAAGGGTGCCCTGTGAAACTTTGCCCTCACTGGCTGACACCTGAAGTCCTGGAGCACAGGTGAATGTTGTAACATTAATGGAAAGCATTTTACATGCATGGATTTCCTCATTAAGGAGGACATGGATATGGGAATTTTCTAACAGATGCTAATGTTGTCTCATTAATATTGTTCAGTCTCAAATAATTGTCACTATTTGCTATGTGTTGGTGATCAGGAAAAGTGTTCTAGTGGCAGTCCTGAGGAGGGCAACTGACATTATTTTAAGTGTATATCTGTATTTAGTTTATAAACCCTGATGAAAATCAGATAATTAAATGGTCAAACATTTTCAAATAAAAATACTCTCTTGGAAATAGGGCAGATGCACTTGTCATGGCTGATCAGTGAAATCAGAGCACCAGTGTCTCCTTTTGCCAGTAAAACCAGAACCAAACCATTATGACAACCTCAGTGATGGTAAAAATGGATTGCCTGGTCTCTCTTTTTGACAACAAATTCATGGTGAATTTTGAAAGAAAGCCCTTGAGTATTTAAGCACCAAAATAATTCATAAACAATCCCTGTTCTGATTTACCAAAACAAAAAGCTATTATACCCTTCCCTTCCCTTCCCTTCCCTTCCCTTCCCTTCCCTTCCCTTCCCTTCCCTTCCCTTCCCTTCCCTTCCCTTCCCTTCCCTTCCCTTCCCTTCCCTTCCCTTCCCTTCCCTTCCCTTCCCTTCCCTTCCCTTCCCTTCCCTTCCCTTCCCTTCCCTTCCCTTCCCTTCCCTTCCCTTCCCTTCCCTTCCCTTCCCTTCCCTTCCCTTCCCTTCCCTTCCCTTCCCTTCCCTTCCCTTCCCTTCCCTTCCCTTCCCTTCCCTTCCCTTCCCTTCTTTTACAAAAATGGCAAAAGAACAAATTAGTGATACAGATACACATTACTAGGCTTCCCAAAACAGATGTTATTCAAATAATGTGTGATACAAGTTTCTATGAAACATACTGACCTGTATTTCAAAACTAATTAATGCAGAACATTTATTATGATTCTCTGTTGATCCACGAAGTTACAGAATGCTGTAGAAATCACTTAGTTTGCTTACAAATGATGTGAAAGGCTCCAACACTCTTTTAGAATGTAATTAATTTATGGAAATTCTGCACAGTAGAATGTGGAATTATACACAGTGTCTGATACCTTCTGGTTATTTCTTTACTGTTTTGTTTTTTTTTTTTGTTATCTTTTTTTTTTTTTCTTTTTTTTTTTTCAATTGGAAGTTTATAAAGTTGAAACCCTCTTGGTCATCTCATGCCAGAAGGCTGTGCTGCCATTCAGCGAGACCTGGACTGGCTGGAGAGATGGGCAGGAAGAAACCAAATGAGGTTTAATAGGAGCATGCGTAGAGTCCTGCACCTGGGAAGGAACAACCCAAAGTATCAGTAGAGGCTGGGGGGTGACCTGCTGGAGAGGAGCTCTGAGGAGAAGGACCTGGGGGTCCTGGTGGACGACAGGTTGACCACGAGCCAGCAGTGTGACCTGGTGGCCAAGAGGGCCAGTGGGATCCTGGCATGCATTAAAAGGAGCATGGCCAGCAGGCCAAGGGAGGTGATCCTCCCCCTCTACTCTGCCCTGGTCAGGCCTCACCTGGAGTGCTGTGTCCAGTTCTGGGCTCCCTGGTACAAGAAAGACAGGGATCTCCTGGAAAGAGTCCAGCAGAGGGCCACAAAGATGATACGGGGTCTGGAGCATTCTCCCTATGAAGGAAGGCTGAGAGACCTGGGTCTGTTCAGCCTGCAGAAAAGAAAACAGAGGGGATCTCACCAATGTGTATAAATACTTTAAGTTTGGACAGAGGGATTTGGCCAACCTCTTTTCAGTGGTTTGTGGGGACAGGACAAGGGGTAATGGCCACAAAATTGAGCCCAGGAAGTTCCACACCAACATGCGAAAGAACTTCACCGTGAGGGTGATGGAGCACTGGGACAGGCTGCCCAGGGAGGTTGTGGAGTCTCCTTCTCTGGAGATATTCAAGGCCCATCTGGATGCCTACCTGGGCAGCCTGCTCTGAGGAACCTGCTTTGGCAGGGGGGTTGGACCCGATGATCTCTTGAGGTCCCTTCTAACCCCTTCAATTCTGTGATTCTGTGATCTCCTCCTCCTGATTATTAATGTCATATAGGAGGATTTCAGGAAAGGATTGTTGTTGCAAGCCCAGCAGCAGTAGGAATAGGCATATGAAGAACCAAATTGATCCTTGTCCTCTACGTAAAATTAACAATGGCGATGAAACATCAGATACATTTAGATTATATTCTCTGTTTACCTTGCAGCAGAGACTTTAGCATGCAATCTCAACAAGGGAGTGAGAACTGGAGCTTGAGTGTTATTCCTGATGAAGAACATTTCCAGCAATATTAGCTGAAGATGCTTGGATTTTTGTTACTTTCTGTTGCAATAAAAAGTCTAATCTCTTAACTGACATTACCCCCCCCCCCCCCCCCATCCCTCCATTCTCATAGATTATAAAGGTAGAAAGGCTTGTGTTCACATGGTTTGATCTTGGATTCAGGATCTGGGCCTTGCCTACTGAAGCTGGAGTAATTTCCGTGTAACAAAAATGAATGAAGGATTTTATGAATTTTATGATTTTATGAATGAAGGATCATTAACTGATTCCACTGCAACCTTTGGTAGGTTTCTGTAATCACCACCAGCTGAAATGAAGCAAGCTGATTTTGTTTGTTGTGAATATAGTGTGATTTACCCTGGGCTTTGTTGTCTTTGTTGTGTCAGCAGAGTGCAGCTGTTGCAATGTTTCACTGAGCAAAAATGGGGCCTGATGTTCATTGGATTTCACCAATAGCAGTGAAAATGACATTTAAAACATTTTGATGGCATCAGAGTTGCCCTCAGGAGGTTCAAGAGATTAACTGTGCAGTGTTCACAGTAGGGTGAATCATGGAGAAATCAATCAGCCATATCCAATTCCAGATGTCATCTTTGTGTCTTCAGGGATGGTGTCACAACATCCCATGGTGGGGATGGAAAGGCCCAGTTCCCACCTGAGTGGAGGGAACACTTGAACAAAACACTTGGACCTCCAAAACCACGGATCCAAAGGAAAAAAAATGTATTTGGAAACTGATACCACTGCTCCTAGTATAGGGAAGACTCTAGCAAGTCTTTCAGGGTTTTGAGTGTTGCTGATGTGTTGGGTTCCTGCTATCACTGAATGTGGAGACAATATATTGATCAAGTCTTCTAAAACTGTCAGCTTCAGCCAGAAGCTCGTCATGCAAAATGATGACTGTTCCCAGGGCATTTCATAATAGATGACCAATAAAAACAGGGTATGTAGCTGAGAATAGTCAGCCAATAGAGGGAAAGAAAACACAGTTGTAATCTCTATTAGAGACCTTGTTTTAAGTATCCAGAAAAAATAAAAATAAATAGATAAATAATTGTATATACATATATACATCTATGTTTTATATCTATGGATAGTACTAGGTCCAGCTGAGATGTAAGAAATCAAATGTCTTTTAAATAGACATCAAATCAAAGATCCCAGTGGATTTTTGCTCTCTGCACAGTCTTTATTAAACTTAAAAAAAACGAAAGTAGACTGATCCTCTGCCCTGCCTAAATGCCATATTGTTTTTGTTTGTTTGCTTGTTTTTTGTTTTGTTTTGTTTTGTTTTGTTTTTGTTTTGTTGTTGGTGGTGTTGGTTATTTGTTTATCTTTGTTGTTATTTATCTTTCCTCCTTTACTCTTCATACTTTTCATGTTGGTATTTTTCTATTCGGTCCCTGAATTACTTAGTACTGACTTAACTTCTGTCTTTGTTTTTACATTTCTTGTCTTGCCTAGATTTAGCTTTATTATAGTCTGTCACAGCTCAACAATTTTTCTTTCAATAATGCTAAACCAGGGATCCTCAGCTATGATAATGTGATCTGGGCCCTTGGTCATATTAGCTGAAATCCAGACAGGGGATTACAGCTGCATGCCAGTCAAGTTACTGGTTGCATGAGTTTTTTTTAGGATCCCCTCAGAAAATGCAAGCATTCCAGAAAACTAAAGAAAAATGATATGCCAGTTTCCTTGTATGTTATATGAACAATTATTTATATGAAGTAATGCATTAAAAAATTCTGCATCTTAATATGAATTGTGCACACATCTATCAACTATGAAAATTTAATTAACATTTTAGAAAAACAGACAAACGTTGATATGTGATTTCACTGCAGTTTTACTCTCAGCTTTTGATGGGTGCATTAGGGGTCTCATAACTCCACTGTCAAGGGGAAATACGGCATTAGTAATGAGGAAAAACTTTTTTGACAGTTAGAATTTTAAATTTCACAACACTAAATCTGACACTGGAATCAGAAAGGTAGGGTTTAAAACAAAATAATTTAATAGAAGGTTAACTTTTAGGATAACCTTTCTATCAAGGTAGATCAATAAAGGCCCTGTGGTCATGAATACAAAGGACTTTTTATATAGTTGGCTGAGTCCATCTCAGAGATATCTTGGTATTGTGCCACTACACATTCTTTTAATCCAGTGGCATCTTGTGTGATAAAGCTTGGGCTGTGCAATCAAAGAATTGCCTTCGGTTGTCTCTGTGCCTTGCTCACAAGATAAATTAATGTATAGATGGATGCACCCAGTACCAGGACTATGTCAATGCTCATGGACAAGATATAAGAGGGCAAATCACAAAACACAATGATGCTCTTCAGTGAAAGCTGATTTTAATAGAATAAGGTCCACAGGAGAACAGATATGCAAATTTTGTAAAGTGAAATGGATTTCAGTGGTTACTAAAATATTGTGGTTTCTTCATAGCATGTGTGTTGGTTTTTCTCAGATCAGCAGCTGAACTCCATCACAACCATCATTAAAGGCAAATGGGGAGAAAATACGATGAAATGGGCTAAAAGGTTGAGATAAGGACAGGGAGATCACTCAACAATTACCATCATGGGCAAAACAGACTCAGCATAGGGAGATTCATGTCATTTATTAACCAGTACTTACATGATAGAGCAGTGAGAAACTAAAAATTCAAACTAAAAACACCTTCTCTCTATCTACCCTCTTCTCCCTCCTTCCACTAAGCAGTGCAGAGGAACAGGGAATGGGGGCTGTGGTCAGTCCCTGATGCTTCATCTCTGCTGCTCTTTCTCGGTCCCTCTCTGCCCCTGCTCCCCGTGGGGTCCCTCCCATGGATGCCGTCCTTCCCCAACTGAGCCTGCGGGGGCTGCCCACAGGCAGCAGCTCTTCAAGACCTGCTCCCGCAGGGCTCCGTCCCACGGGGTCCATCCATCCCCCAGGAGCAAACTGCTCCAGCACGGGTCCCCCACGGGTGGGCGGCAGCTCCCCCCAGACCCCCTGCTCCTGCGGGGGCTCCTCTCCACGGGGTGCAGCTCCGGCCCGGGGCCTGCTCCTGCGGGGGCTCTCCATGGGCCGCAGCCTCCTCCAGGCCACATCCACCTGCTCCAGCGGGGGCTCCTCCACCCATGGGGGGGCTGCAGCGTGGAGATCTGCTCCATGTGGGACCCATGGGCTGCAGGGGGACAGCCTGCTCCACCAGGGGCCTCTCCCTGCACAGCCCGCAGGGGAACTGCTGCTGCCTGCCTGCAGCACCTCCTGCCCTCCTGCTGCAATGGCCTGAGGGCTGCAGGGCTGCTTCTCACTCCTCTGTCCCAGCTGCTGTAGCAAAACAGTGTTTTTCCCTTTCTTAAATCTGCTCTCCCAGAGGCACAAACAACATCACTTAGTGGCTGGCTTCAGCCAGCAGCAGGTCCCTTTTGGAGCCAGCTGGAGCTGGCTCTGACCTGACATGGGGCAGCTGCTGGGTTCTGCTCACAGAGGCCTCCCCTGCAACCCCCCAGCTACCAAGAAGTTTTCAATGGAAACCCAATACATGCAGTTCCAAAATATACCATCTTCTGAAATGCATAAAGAAAGAAAGAAGACTAGTAATTATTTAGAATAGGAAGTCTGAGTTTTAAGTTCATGGAAATGTTCCTGAAAGAAGACAGGTACTAGATTGATCACAACTAGAGGAAATGGTGTATTTGATATCTTGAAGTTTATATGCCTTGTTACGTGCTATATTGCATGGTATTAATGAATGACACTTGAAAAATTTCAGCTTTAGAGAAGAATTCTCCTGTTTGATAATTACAGTATCATGAATAACTTCAATATAACTACTTTTTTTTGTTTGTTTGTTTGCTTGCTTTTAAGATGGCTTTGTAAGAAATGGACATTACCTGACCATAGAGCTTCTGATGTTCTCAGTAATGGGGGGAATTCTTATAATTTGGAATGTTGCTTTTTAAAAATTATAGATTAAAATTTTGATTCCAGTCAGTTCTTGGTATAGACTGTAGACCATGTCTTTGCTAGACCAAACACTGCTTGGGTTAATCAGGGAAGAGACTTCCTGTCTCTGGACCAAAAGTTCTGTTTTTAACTGGTCATGGGATTATGTGGAATACAGAGTAAGTATGGCTACAGCAGGTAGTTGTGCAATCAGGATAAAATAAAATAAAATAAAATAAAATAAAATAAAATAAAATAAAATAAAATAAAATAAAATAAAATAAAATAAAATAAAATAAAATAAAATAAAATAAAATAAAATAAAAAATAATAAATCTGTTCCATCCAAGCATGATTTTAACTGGTTTGATTTACAGATATCATAGCCCCTAATTTTCTCAATGATAACAGGTTTAATCAACAGGGATGCTCAGATGTTTTAACACACTTATTGCTCATGTTATTTAGGCTAAAACAAGACTAGCTTTAAATTAAAAATAAATTTATTCAGCAAGGCAAATAAAATTGCTTCAAGGAAGATGTGTAAATTTAGCCTTCCTAAAAACAAAACAAAACAAAACAAAAACAACAACACTTGCTGCTCCCCTAGTAAAGGAAGCATCTGCATGAGAGTAGCTCTCTCCTCACTGACTTGTATTTCTGTGGAGGAGTGCAATGATGTAAGAGGTGTCGTATATCCATTTAAATGCTCTATGTTCTTGAAGAAAAAAACAATGTAGAAAATTGACCTATGCCTGCCCTGCTAGCCATCAGTACTGTGCTTTCTAGAACTAAGGCTGATAAATGGTTTTGGACCATTTATCTGAGAGTCTATAGAGAGTCTCCCAGGACTCTCTACCATACTTAAGTTCAAGATAGCTTAGCTGCTTTAACTTGTTTATGAGTTTTATATTCTTATTAGAATTAGAACAAAGCAGAACAGTGAAAGAAAGGAGCTGTCAGACTCAAATCAAGTCATTTAGTTACCTGCAAGCAGCATAATTTTCTAAATTCAGCTCCAGCTAAATTTCAGTTTCACAAACATTGAAGATGCTAATACAGCTAATACAATGTAATTCATTTCCCATACACAGAAAAATTGCAGTTGTACTTCTTTGAGCAATACTGTTAATACAGACGGAAAATTTGATAAAACATCCAAAGCAGTGTCATGGTTCCACTCGAGTGGGCAGCCGAGCTCCACCACAGCCACTCTCTCACTCCCCCTCCTCAAAGAGGAATGGGGAGAAGTATGTGAAAAGGGCTCAAAGGCTGAGATAAGGACGAGAAAATCACGCAGTAATTATTGTAATGGGCAAAACAGACTCAGCATAAGGAGATAGTAAGATTTATTGCCTATTACTAACAAGCTAGAGAAGTGAGAAACAAAGGAAAGAAACCAAAAGCACTTTGCCCCCTATCCACCCTCTTCCACCTCCTCCCCCCGAGCGGTGCAGGGGAACGGGGGAATGGGGGTTATGGTCAGTCTACTGCACTTCTTCTCTGCCGCTCCTTCTCGGTCACTCTCGTCCCCTGTGCTGTGGGGTCCCACCCACGGGATGCAGTCCTTGATGAACTGATCCAGCGTGGGCTTCCCACAGGCAGCAGCTCTTCCAGAGCTGCTCCAGACATGGGTCCGTACCATGGGGTCCATCCCTCAGGAGAAAACTGCTCCAACCTGGCTCCCCTACGGGCAGCAGCTCCTGCCAGGTCACCTGCTCCTGCGTGGGCGCCTCTCCATGGGCTACAGGTCCGACCCGGGGCCTGCTCCTGCAGGGGTCTTCCACAGGTGGCAGCCTCCATCGGTGCAGGGCCACCTGCTCCACCGTGGTCTCCTCCACGGGCTGCAGCGTGGAACCCTGCTCCACCGTGGTACTCCATGGGCTGCAGGGGGACATCCTGCTTCACCATGGTCCTCACCACAGGCCGCAGGGGACTTCTGCTCCGGCGCCTGGAGCACCTCTCCCCCTCCTTCTGCACTGACCTTGGCGCCTGCAAGGCCATTCCTCACTCCTTTCACTCTCCCAGCTGCTGTGTGGCGCAGCGTTTTTTTCCCTGTCTTAAATCTGCTCTCACAGAGGTGCAAAACAACATCGCTTATTGGCTCAGCTCTGGAAAACAATGGGGCCGTTCCCAAACATGGGCCAGCTTCTAGATCCTTCTCACAGAAACCACCCCTATGGCCCCCTGCTACCAAAACTTTGCCACGTAAACCCACTATATTCCACCCCTTGCCTCTGTTAAAAGCATATTTAAGATTATTCACAATATACTCTTACTTTACAATTATCACAACCTTCACTTACATCAAAAAGAAAAAGAATTCACCACACCAAAATAAACATAAAATCATCACAGCACCGACAAGGTGGACATTTTACACCACACCACCCCTCATCCCTTCACCACACTAACATCTCACAGTTACTGCTTTCTTAAATTCTTCACAACTTGTACATTCCTAACAATCATCCTGTCCATATTTTGCCCGTTACTTCTATCAACTATCATCCTTATCTCAAATTCCTCGAGCGCCACGTTGGGCGCCAAAAAGGACTGTGGTGGTTTTACTCAGGTGGGCAGCCGAGCTCTACCACAACCGCTCTCTCACTCCCCCTCTCCTCAAAGAGGAAGGGGGAGAAAATACAACACAGAGAACTTGAGGTTTGAGATGAGAAAGGTTTAATTAAAGGGAAAGGGAATGGGGAGGAAAAAAAAAAGAAACAAAAGAAACAATAAGTCCACAGAGAGAGGGAAATAAGCACAGAGAGAGGGAAAAAAAATATTCTCTACTTCCCATCAACGAGTGATGTTTGGCCATGTCCTGGGAAACAGGGCCTCAAAATGCGTAGTGGTTGTTCAGGAGGAACAGCCCCCTCCCCCATGAGAGCCCTCCCTTTTATTGCTGAGTGTGTCATCAGGTGTTATGGAATATCCCTTTGGTTGCTTTAGGTCAGCTGCCCTGGAAATGTCCCCTCCCCATCACTTGCCCACCCCCAGCCTGCTGGCTCTTGGGGGCTCAGAAGGAGTCTTGATGCTGTGCCAGCACTATGCAGCAATAGACACAACACTGGAGTGATATCAGTGCTGTTCCAGCTATGAGTGCAGAGCACAGCACTGTGTGGGCTGCTGCAGGGAAAAGGTGACTCCAACTCAGACAGACACAGCACTTATGCCCCAGGGGAGTAAAAAACTGTACTTTGTTGAAGGTTAGAGATCATTTATTGTAAGCATAGTGTTATAAAATCAGTGAGACATTGCTATTTTCTAACAATTGGTGATTTAAAGAACTAAAAAGTGGTTATTTTCCATGAGGGTCAGGTTAGAGAAGAACCTACAAAATGCACCAATTTATATTAAAAAGTAAAAATAGTACAAATATAAAGTTGGCTTGCCAGGGAGAGTTGTAATGTGGAGTTTCATTTGGATTTTAAAATGGTAGCTCTCAAACAATAACAATGTATGCAGGCTGCTCATTTAAACAGAGTTGAAACAGTATAGGTTTCACCAATAGGGTACTCCTCTTCACTCTGCTTAATTTCTGTGGCTGCAGTATAGTACACAGCAAGACCACTGAGAATGAAACCAAATTAACATCTGCATGTTTTTAGGATATAATTGCAGCAGGACTTGTTGTTTTCATAGTAAATTGTAATAGGTAAAATAAAAGATTGTCAGATGTCTTCATTAGAAAATCTCTGTAGTTTCATTTTCTGATGAGAACCAAAAGAACCATTGGAGAATAAGCATATTTGAAACAATGAATAAAAAACAAGGAAAGGAAATTATGCTATAAGTAAGCATTGTAACTGTTTCTTATTTGTTCTATTACTGTTTAATAATGGTAACTCTAATCTGCAGCCTTGTACACATTAATAACGCTGTATGCATCCATTGCCCAGTGCTAATTTACAAGGGAATACTTACAGAATGAACTAATGAAGGAAATGTTAAATTAATTAAGAACTTGTTCTTACAACACAAGTCAACAAAATCAATTGCAAATGGATCTCTGAAGTGCTACTTCACTAAATAATTCCACTATAAAAAAGCGCTGTGTATGCAAAACACATCAATTTTTATTTTTTATTTTTTTCCTTGACATATGTTCAGCAGTGATTAACATGAATCCTATTGCTCTCCCTTCTCAAGCTTGATGTTGTTCCTTCAGCCGTATTTCTGAGGAAACTGGAAAGAAACAGGTATGGCCTATTGAGTAGCTGCCACATACAGCAGCTCTTGCTTTTACATCAGTTTGATGCTGTACAGCAATTTGTCCGACTACGTGTCAGCTGCCTTAGGACGTTGACAGTGACTATCCAGGGGGTCTTCAAATGGCACTGTAGACTGACACATGCCAGAGTACACTGCACCACCCGTCAATCTGATTTTAAAAGGAATTAGAAGAGTGACTCAGCCTCATAATTAACAATTTCCCTTGCATGAATCTGCTCCTTTTTCATCTGATTTGCCAGCTCTGAGATTTATGAACACTACCGCACATAGCAGCTGCTGAAATAAGCTGTGAGACACAGAGCAGTTTGGAGAGGCTGTGCAAGGGTACAGTGGGAAACACAAGAGGAAATTGAAATAGCAGAGCTTTGGAATTGGTCGATGGGTCTGGCTGATATCTCCCATTCTGGAGGTAACCACAGAGTGTGCCTTTGCAGTGGGGAAAAAATGGCAAGCAACTTGGAGAGAGTAATCGTAATGGCACACACTTTTTCTAGATGTGCATTAATACTCCTTGCTAATGGCTATGTTGGTGACTGTTAGGCCATTCAGTGACATTTGAAAGGCAAAAAAATAACCAAAGAAAAACCCCACCTTCTGTTGTAACGGCGAAAATGTCCAACTGGGAACATGCAACCCCCCTCTCTGATGGACATATCTCTCGTTGTGCTTTGTGGGGTGTGGATCAGAGTTTTCTTAATGCATCAGTTCACTGCTGGGAAGGAACTGTGACTTCCAGGGAGGAGACCTTCCCTTAGCATCAAGGTCTGGTTTCCCAAGTGACAAGCAAGAACGGCAACACCAGGCCCCACCACAGAGAGCTCAGCTCCCAACCACTGCAGATGCACTTTCTCTCAGAAAATAGGATAAAGTTTGTGATGTCTCTCCCCGCAGGATAAGAATTCATATCCTGGGTGATATGAATTATTTTGGGGCTTATACCTGTTTTTTTTCTTGGTAATCCACTGTGAAAGGTTCTGTGATGAGACAACGAAATATTTTTTGAGAGAAAACAAGATAAGGTGAGTGGTATGCACATGGTGTATGAGAGGCTCAGGGGAAGAAGCTGCTAGTGGAGCAATGGAACAGGGCAAGTCCTGGTTGGTGGCAGGAAGGAAAGAGCGTGGTGTGCCTCATGTTCTGCGGTGAGGCAGGAGGGATTTCTCTTTTTGTACCTGCTGAACTGGTCCTCTTTGTCTGTGTTCTCACTTGCTCCTGCTGTTAAGTCTCTCTTCTGTGAAAGTTATTGCAAAGAAGCAGCCTAGTAAATACCCGCTTTGTAGCAAGATACTTCCTTTATGTGGTTTTATGCAGGATGTTGTTTCTTTTTTTTCAATTATATTCCAGTATCATTAGTTTAATTTGAAGCCTTTTCACAATTTTTTCTTCCATTAAAGGATTGAAGCTAATTAGAATGAAGTCATGCACAAGAAAATTTCCACTTTGATTTATGAAAAAAAAAAAAACAAAACATTCTGGGAAATCTATTTTTGTCACTCATTTGGAATGGACAGGATTATTTTACAGCTTTGCATATGAAATATATCCCTTTACTTTATAAATGTATTGGCAAAAAGTGATTAGACACATGGGTGAGAAGATGTAACTGAGCCAGTTATTTAACCATTTATTTTTAGAAAAAAATTCTGATATAAGGAAAAGCACAACTTTTCTCATATAAAATTGAAAAGGAGGTTTACAGGCAAGTGTAGCTGAACTGTCAGTCTGAAAATTTATCTTACGATTACACAATTGTAATGTTGAAAGAGGAAAAAGTAATGTTTCTCTCAGGGTATTTTTCATTTCTTTCTCTACATCAAGTCTTATGCTGGCTGACTCAAAGTCAGCCATAATGCAGAATGCAGTATTTCATGCTATCTTCAAGCATGTACGTTTGACCAGGTTACATAATATTATTGTGACACTAGTGACAAGTTTACACATGCCTGTTGTTATTTCAGTTTGGCTTAAATGCAAACTGGAGTCACGCAGATAAGTATCTCTCAGAAGATCACATCTTTCCTCGTGTCATCAATGAGAAATAAAAACAAACAAACAAGAACAACGAGAATAGAATGGTCCACCTAACATAAAAATCTTAAAAATGAAAAATATATATTACAGAGAGAAGTTCATATGACTGCGTCTTAGGAAGAAATTAGTTTTAGAATGAAATTCTTCAGTCCGAGAATGGTGAGGCACTGGGACAGGTTGCCCAGAGAACCTGTGGATGCTCCATCCCTGGAGACGTTCAAGGCCAGGCTGGATGGGGCTTTGGGCAGTCTGGTCTGGTGGGAGGTGTCCCTGCCCATGGCAGGGGGGTTGGAACAAGATGATCTTTAAGGTTCCTTCCAACCCAAACCATTCTGTGATTCTATGATACAGTGATCTAGCAAAGACGCATACAAAATTCAATCTTGTCACTAATTAAATGGAGACATATAGGACCAAAAATAGAATTTTAAACTTGGCCTAGGATATCAGCAAGTCATGTAGCTAAGTAAGCATGAATTTCACTTGTTATGAGAATAGTAAGGTGAAAAAGTAGATTTGTGATATCAGGCTTAATAGAGGGAAACTATGATAGCGAAAGCAGAGTCTTGCATTTTTAGTTGAGAGGTGAAATGGAAAGAATCCTCCAATTAATTCAAGGTGTCCAGTTTCGTGTGCTGTCTTACAGATCATTCTGTTAAATCCTGTCACTTAAGGAAAATTCCCACTGTTTCTTATACAGGTCATGCTTATTATTTCCACTGTCTAAAGCTCTCCTGAAAGCAAGCTGCAAAAATAAACCTTCCTTATTTTCAGCTTTCTAATTTGGTGAAATAGATTCCAGCTCACAGAAGTCATGAATTTAAGTGATACAGATAAGAAAGTATATCTGGAATAGTGTCTATTCCAATATCATCTCTGACATCTCATTAGTGCTTTCTTACTTTCCACATAGGATTGAGTTAAAAAAAAAAAGAAACAAAAATAAAAACCTGTAGATGCATTTTCTGAGCTACCTAGTTCTGATACATAATCTTACAGTACATTAAACTTTATCCATTGTCCCTTCCTCTTCTCTGGAACTCCTTATTATCACCATTTTCTGGGAAGAAGTAATATATACATATACACACATATATATACACATATATAGAAAACATATAATATAAAATATATATATATATATATATATATATTTCTCTAGAATGCCTTTACCTTGCATTCTTTACAAGGAGATAATAAAATGCTGAAGCGATACAGATATTTCACAATATTTTTCGGTTATTCATAAAGTAACAGGGCTTTTGATTTGGTTGAGTATATTATTTCATTCAAGCTGTAGCTTTTTAATGAATTTTCTGTAAAATTCACTGAAACCTTTCAAGCAAAAATATATTCAAATATAAGAAAAAATACTGCATTTTTGTAGATCATATAAAATGTACAAAGTGTAAGTAACTATTATGGAAGAAACTTAAGCTTTAAAAAGCCTTATTTCATGCTATGTCTGCTGCTAGCATGCAATGATTACATGCTCTGATTTATTTTTGTAAAAGTTTCCCAAGAGCTGCTGCTACCCAATGATGATATATATTCTCCTCTAGATGAATGTGCCTCTTTTATTTGCTTTCGTACCCCTAAGTTGTATAGGAATTTTAACTTTAAAGGAAAAAAAAATAGAAAAAAGGAAAAAAAAAATAATATGATAGGAAAAAGGAAAAAAATGATATTCATAAAACAATATTATTTAACAATTATGCCATGAAGCAATGATGCAAAAATATAGAAAAAATATGAAAATAGAAATCCATTAAAGACATTTTGAATTTGATTTCCAACTAGATACTCGAGATTTAAAATGTTAATACAGTACTTTGAAAGTTCTAAACAAATAGTTTTCAAATCAGTGCAAACAAATATATTTTATCAGAACTGTTGAGCATTTGTTTTCCATTTCAGTCAAAATATTTTTAATTTAAAATGCTAACAGCAAAATAAAATTTAAACAGGAACAGTTTGAATTGACATGCTTTCCTAAGCATTTGATGTAAAAATATTTGTGGGAACTTTCCCTGTGCAGCCTAGCTGTTCTGCAGTAGTGCATCTGCCCAAGAGCTGAAGACATAAAACATCAGGGGTGGCAATTTTGCATCTTTTATAACAGCTTGTGTAATCAGATTCTTGATGTATTAAGAAAAAATATAAAGGCATTTAATTACTGTTTCACTTTACTTGGTTTTAGCTTTTCAAGCTGTTAGTAATATAATATTCAAAACTGAAAAATCGTTTTCCTCTCTTCGACTGCTTATGCCAGTCAGTTAGCACTACTGTCTGCAAGTGCTGGACAGTTATTGCATCCCACCCTGCGTACTTCTGTTGTATTTTTCATGGCCTAGGGCCTAGGGAGACAACTCTTTGGCTCTGTTTTGCAAGGCTGCTTCTTGCCATGAGAAAGCAAACCCTATACCTTATATAATTAATTTTCTCCTTTGATTTCCTCTCCATTTTGTTCAATAAATGAAACTGCTACTCCAAGACATATCAGTGAAAATTTAATATAGATTTGCGTTCTGATATTGCCAGACAGAGCTGTCATTTATTCAGAAGTGGTAGGGAAGAACTGGCTGCTTCTTTAATTTGGTCTGTTCTCTTCCTCATATTATGCATGTGGAAGGTACAGGAGATAATTTGAATGATGGATTCAGTAGAAATGGGATGGAAAATAGTGTAGATAACAGTATGGGTGATATTTTGTCATATATGGATGATACTTTGCAGCTCTCTCTGCAAAGGTACTCGGCAAATACTCAGGCATGCGTGGTACCTGAGCTCTGCTGCAGCATGAATCACCCCTTCTTCTCATTCATTACATGACATTTACCAGCCTTGACTTACTCTTAACAGTGGGTTAATGGTTTGTGTCCCTCATAGAACCTTTTTGCATATCCAATGTGTCTTCAGGCTGTTTTCTTCTGACTCCCCGATGTCTTCCCTAGTACATTTTTCATAATCTTAAAATGGGCTTACTCCTTGTTTCCTGGGAATCTTAAGGATGCCTTCAAAAATGTAAACCTGAACTTTTTGTCAGGTTCTTAGTTTTTGATAACATTTCTTTACAGACTGTTGGGAGAAGAGTATTCAACATAACTTTCAAAAAGTGCTACACTGAGCAGTGAAGGTGGGAGAGCAGAAGTTCAAAATAGGTCTACTGGAGAGGTGCCTGAGGTTGTCATGTGTGCCTTGTCACTGGACACCTTCAGCTGCACACACAGGAACAGGGTAAGGGAGGTCACTCCTGCTCACTTTGGAGGTTGTGCTGCATCCCTTGTTTGTCTCAAACTGGCCCTTTCAGCCACCCTGCCTCTGTTTCTTGAGGTTATCAGGGATTGTGAATAAGATTTCTCTGAAACATTCCCTGCACCCTGATTCCTCAATATCTTACTGCACATCACTTAACACAATCTGTTAGGTGTAAGCAGAATTGTTGGTGATCTGTACTTCAGGGTCTGAAAACCTGCCTCTTTGCATGTGGTTGTGAATCATGACATAGTCACGGGGCTCTATTCTGCAAAGAAACTGAGTTTTAGGGCACACCTGGATATTTGCAGTCCTTGAAGCACATGGAGCAGAGAGAAGGGCCAGTATAAGCTAGCCTAGCAAACCTGTTGAGGAGTGTGACTTGCTCATGTCAGTATCCACGTGCTACACCATAATGCTAAATAAATAAATAAATAACTTTCAAATAATTAAAAAGGACTTAAATCTTTGCCAAACTTACAACTTAGAGACTACAATGGGTTGGATGAATGCAAGGTAGAAATATGTTTTTTATTTTTTTTTTAAACATTTTTCTTGTTATTAGCTGGGATTGAGCTGCTACTGGGAGGAATTTGGTTGCAATGGTCCCTGTTGTTGATAAAGCATAGTTTTCAAAACAGTTTTCAGTTTTGTTCTTTATCTTCTTTCCAATTATTCTAATTTACAGAACCTATAATATCCAACTAAAATTGTTAAAATGTTGTCTACTTATCCAGTCCTCTGTTCTTTCTCCAATGACACCAAAATGAAATCCTGGGGAAGTGCAGGAACAGTACAGACATATGTGATGCTTTCCCCTAACTTTTCCCAACATTGGACATTTTGTGCGTATGTGTGTGTGTGTGTGTGTGTGTTCAGAAGATCTCCTTTGCCCGTTTTGTTCATGTAGGATGCAACTGATGGTAACTCTCTCCTATGATATTATTCAGGCACTCCCTGAAGCAACCTAATATTCCTGTATCCACAGCATCCTCTAGCAGGGTGCTCCACACATCTGTGTATGAACTGCTTTGTGAGCAGTCTCCTTTTGCTGGTTATGAACCTGTCTCCAGTCACCTTCTTTTGATGGCCACTGATCCTTTGCATTAGCAGAGGGAACAGCTAGTCTTTATCCAGTCCCTTTATGACGATTATGATCTAGTAAGCCTCTGTCATTTCACTGAAGAATACTCATTTTTCCAAACTGAATTCAGTCTGCTCAACCAATCCTTTCATGAAAGCTCTTTCATGGTTTTGAGTACTCTTGAAGTCTGCATTCAAAAAATTCCCAGTCCTAGTACATCTCCTTTGAAACTAGGGAATCAGGATTGCTCAAAGTATTCAAGATATTGAATTCAAGTAATGGATTTTTACAATGACACAATTACATTTTGTGTTTTGTTCCTTATTCCTATCCTAAAAACTCCCGACGCATGACAGTGCATGTTTTTGACTACTGCTGAACTTGGAGCTGCAGCTTTTGTGTAACAGTCTGTCTCAACAGCAAGTTGTAACTATTGAACATTAAGAAGCAACTCATGGCCCATCATTTTCCTGCATGCAAACTTTGCATATACCTGCATTGAATTTGATACATTTCTGCTTTGACTAATGCTGTATGGCTTTATTATGCCCAACATTTCCTCTACTAGGGCAGTCTTAACTCTGGAAAGAGGACTGAGCCAGACCAGACAAGGCCAAAGGTATACAACCCCAATTGTCAAGTTTGTGCAAGGCTTCATGATTCAAAGATTCACTTTCCAGAAGTGTCATGTCTGACCTCCAGCTTGTTACAAAAGTTTTCTTCCTGTTCTCAAGATGGCAACATGTCTTAGTGACTGTGTGTTTGAAAGGGATTGCTGCAACCTGCTGCCCCTGAGGCTGACTATGAGTGGTGAACATGTTCCAGGAGGCACAGAGTGCAGCTGCTCTCCTTTGGTTTCAAGCTAGGCTTTCTGTTTTTTCTTCTGTGTTAAGTCAATTAATGGATCAAGCTTCAACTTTATATTAAACAAAAATAAGTATTGATGTGTGAGCCATTATGACAGGTCAATTCATCTGTGACACCCCAGATCATGTACACTCAGGAGAAGTGCAGACAAATTTATTTGTTGTTCAGAGAGGTCCACCTATGGAAAAGTATTATAAGGGGTTACCTTGATCTGGAATTTTGCACTATTAGGGGATGTTTCTATATCTTCCTTTGGATTAATGCAACTAATGCTACTATATATATGTGTGTATATTTATATATATATATATATACACACTAATATCACTTCAGTAAAAACAGGAATTTAATAAATTAATCAGTCCACTTTAAAAACATTTTAGTGTCAGTGACCATTATGCACAACAAAAGACTGTACAGCACAGCATCCTTCTGTGTGCATATTAAATGTCAGATCCTGGGAGGTGACTGTTTAGTGGAACCTTTTGCTGTCTAGGTTCACTAAGAAGAGTAGAATCTGCTTTGTTTGGTAGTAAGAACCAACAGAAGTCTTTCAAAACAGTAGGTGCACACATACAGATCTGCAAACTCTGTATTTTTCATACTTGCCAGTAAGAAAAAGTCAGGGAAGCATATTGTCAGCCATTCATGTGTACATACTCTTGATTTTCCTGTAGGTAGAAGACCAACATATGGTAAATATACACTATTCAAAAGTCAGCAGCATTGAGACCACACTAAAAAAAGCTATTATTTCCTATTCTGTGTTGCAGCTTGGCAGACTGGAGTGTAGGAATGTTTTCATATTTTTTTCAAGTGATAGATTATCCATTATAAAATATAGAAGAAAATAATTTCTGTCCAGTTTCTAATGTGAAACTACAGAACAAGAAATGGCAATGTAAAATATTGATGAAGTGCAGTTTACACTATTTCTCATGCTTTATGTTAAGGACAAAAAAGTTGCTTCTGCTTCTTTGGCCTCTCACCTATGTTCGTTCAGGATGGAAAGATTTTTCTTTTATCTTCTACAAGGCTTAGGACATCTATTAGCAAATAGTAAGTTAATTTTCCAATAAACCCCTTTTATTCTCTCTTTCTGCAGCTACTTTGCCTGTGTTTCACCTACGCTGGATAGCCCACACTTTTCCTTATTTTTTCCTTAAATGTTATTATTTTCTTTTTTCCCTGTGGCAGACATTCTTTATTTGTTCTGATTTTGCTAATTCTATAATGTTTTCATCTGGTTTCTATTTATGGTGTTAATTCTGTATTTTTCTCAAATTTATGAACTCTTTTTCTTCATCTTCCTCTTTCAAGATCTTTCACACACTGACAGACCCATAAGATCTCTGATAATTAATGGCAGCTCATCATTCATTTTCATTACATTACTATGCAAGTCTTCTGAGAACAGCCAGGGAAGCCATAAAGTTGCTCACCCTATAAACTTTGCAATGTGTCTGTTGATTGATATATCCCTTTGTCGTTAATGATCCCTGAGGATATAATACGAACATTGACCTAAAATAACCTAACAAGAAATAGGGAGGAAGAGTTTATTTTCTATTAACCAAGTCAGAAAGACCTCATAGCTAACAGACTGAGGTGATTGGGATAATAGTTTTGGAAACTTGTCCTGTCTCTTGGTAAAAGCAGAATTCCTAGTCTAGGCTTAATCGAGTGTTGGAGCAATCAACTAATGGTAGCTCTAGATTACCTTCCAAGTGGATGTGCCTTGCATGATACACTGGATGGTACAGATGGGTAATCGGTATGTGGTCTGATGCATCTGTGTTGAAATAACTGTTTAGTGACAAGGTGGGTGACCAGTGTTATTTCTGATTCATGTATAGAGCAGATGATTTTGCAATATGTTAATATGTTTTAGTTTATAACATCACAGTAAGCACAATTTTCAATTTTAAAATAGCTGGTGGAAAAATACTACTGAGCTAAGCCCAGATATTGTCATTCTGTTGAAAATACTGATGTAACTGCATCTTTGTTATAGAGCATGTGCCAGACTCTGTCTCAGTAAAATGAGTAATGGTTATCATTCCTATATATCATGAAGGATCAATCCCCATGTAAACCTTGGACTTTCTGCCTATAACAGCTTGATTTTGCCTGATCTTTAGTTCAAACAAAATCATTTTTAAAACTTTTTTTATTTTTTTTTTCCCTTAGGGAAAACATAGCCAACATAGCAGGGCAAGATGCATCCATGAATTCTGGATTAGAATAGGAACCTCAGCAAGCACTGAGTCCATGGAGAAACTGAGTTTGACAATTATTGTAGACTGTGATAAATCACCAGTGCTGTGGGACAGAACAGATTAAAATTTAATATTGTCTCTTTTGTAAATGGCTATATCTTTGGGAACATAAGGATATATGATAAATGAAGGACTTGAAAGGGCATTGTGAGTGGATTGCTTGCATATTTTGGCACACTGTGTACCACTGCAGTACGGTGGATGTCTGCAAATAGACAGGTTAAGTGGTACATCGCTCTGTAGGGACATTGGTTAAGCTCTTTTCTCACCTCTGATCACGTTTCAGAACAAAGGTGTGGTTTATTTAAGAGTAATATCAGTACCCTGTCTGCATTTAATTATAAGGAAAACAATTACAAATTATATATAAGGGAAAATATTTTTGGAATTTGGATGGAATCATAGAATGATTTGAGTTGGAAGGAACCTTAAAGATCATCTATTTCCAACCCCCATATAATGGGCTGGGACATCTTCCGTTACACCAGGTTGCTCAAAGCCCCTTCCAATCTAGGGCATACACAGCTTCTCTGGGCAACCTTTTTCAGTGCCTCACCACCCTCACAGTAAAGAATTTCTTCCAAATATCAAATCTAAATCTACCCTCTTTTAGTTTAAAGTCATTCCCTCTTGTCCTATCACTGAACTCCCTGACAATGAGTCCCTCCCCAGCTTTCCTGTAGGCTCCTTTTAGGTACTGGAAAGTTGCTGTGAAGTTTCTCCAGAGTCTTCTCTTCTCCAGGCTGAACAGCCCTAAGTCGCTCAGCCCGTCTTTGTAGGAGAGGTGCTCCAGCCCGTTGATCTTCTTTGTGGACTTCCTTTGAATTCAGTCCAACATCTCCATCTCCTTCTTGTGCTGGGGGCCCCAGAACCAAGTACAGCACTCCAGGTGGGGTCTCACAAGAGCAGAATAGAGGGAGATAATCACCTCCCTTCATCTGCTAGTCATGGTTCTGTTGATGCAGCCCAAGATACAGTTGGCTTTTTAGGCTGCAAAAGCACATTGGCTATTCAAGTTCAATTTTACAGCCACCAACACTCCTCAGGGCTGCTCTCAATCCTTTCTCCTCTCAATGTATATTTTTTCTTGGCATTACCCTAACCCAGATGCAGGAGTTGGTCTTGTTGAACCTCATGAGGTTTGCACAGGCCCACCTCTCAGGCCTGCCCAGGTCCCTCTTGATGGCATCCCTTCCTTCCAATATGTCATTGGCAAACTTGCTGAGGGTGCACTCAATCTCACTGTCCATGCCACAGACAAAGATCATAGAATCATAGAATATCCTGAGTTGGAAGGGACCCTTAAGGATCATCAAGTCCAACTCTTGACACCGCACAGGTCTACCCAAAAGTTCAGACCATGTGACTAACCGCACAGTCCAATCTCTTCTTAAATTCAGACAGGCTCGGTGCAGTGACCACTTCCCTGGGGAGCCTGTTCCAGTGTGCAACCACCCTCTCTGTGAAGAACCCCCTCCTGATGTCAAGCCTAAACTTCCCCTGCCCCAGCTTAACCCCGTTCCCGTGGGTCCTGTCGCTGGTGTTAATGGAGAAAAGGTCTCCTGCCTCTCGACACCCCCTTACGAGGAAGTTGTAGACTGCGATGAGGTCTCCCGTCAGCCTCCTCTTCTCCAGGCTGAACAGGCCCAGTGCCCTCAGCCGTTCCTCGTACGTCTTCCCCTCCAGGCCTTTCACCATCTTCGTAGCCCTCCTCTGGACACTCTTCAACAGTTTCATGTCCTTTTTATACTGTGGTGCCCAGAACTGCGCACAGTACTCGAGGTGAGGCCGCACCAGCGCAGAGTAGAGCGGGACAATCACCTCCCTTGACCTACTAACGATGCCGTGCTTGATGCACCCCAGGACATGGTTGGCCCTCCTGGCTGCCAGGGCACACTGCTGGCTCATATTCAACTTGCTGTCTACCACAACCCCCAGATCCCTCTCTTCTAGGCTGCTCTCCAGCGTCTCATCGCCCAGTCTGTACGTGCAGCCAGGGTTTCCCCGTCCCAGGTGCAGGACCCGGCACTTGCTCTTATTGAACTTCATGCGGTTGGTGATCGCCCAGCTCTCCAACCTATCCAGATCCCTCTGCAAGGCCTTTCCACCCTCATGAGAGTCCACAACTCCTCCAAGTTTGGTGTCATCAGCAAACTTGCTCAAAATACCTTCTATTCCTACATCCAGATCGTTTATAAAAATATTGAAAAGTACCGGCCCTAAAATGGAGCCTTGAGGGACCCCACTGGTGACCGCCCGCCAGCCTGACGCAGCCCCATTTACCATAACCCTTTGGGCCCTGCCCCTTAGCCAATTGCTCACCCATCGTATGATGTTTTTATTTAGCTGTTAAGATGTTAAATAGTGCTGATTCCAATATGGACGCCTAAGGAACACCACTTTTTGCTGATCTCCTCTTGAACATTGAGCTCTTGACCAGAATATTTTGAGGGTGACCATTTGAACTGCCTTGACTGTGTTATTGTTCTATTAGAAATAATCTCTACTATATAAAGATCCTTAACATCTCATGGAGATATGCACATTAAAATCCTCCTTAAACATGTCCTTTACAGCAAGGAAAGCTGGAAACCAGGTTTGTGGTGCCCCTGCACCCATGTTGTACCTGTAATATTATCAAAAATGTGTGTCTTAAAGATGTAATTTTTCTGGCAAAAAGAGACAATCACTTCAGTGTAAACAATGTTGGCTCCTACTCAGTTTCTCCTCTCAGAAAATGGTCTCCAACTCAACCATGTGTTGCAGTGTATTAGATAAGAATTCAAATAATCCATATGACTTTATACAAGGTCCAAGTGAATTATTGAATGTGAATATATCTACTGCTGTGTTCTTGAACTGTTGAGCCAGTGCTTTCCTCTGCCCTAGCCTGTGTAGTAGTTCTGCTTAGGTAGTGCTCAGAGTTTAATAAATTGTAGACATATTTCTTCACCCCATTTGGGAGTGGGGTGGGGTGGGTGTGCATTTGGGGGTAAGGGGGCGGTGGCTTGTTGTGGAGGTTTATTCTTCTGCAGAAACGTGGCATGCCTGTACTGAAGTGCATTATACATAGACGTGTATTGAATGCAGATCAATCTATTAAGGTAGCGCAAAATACTTAAAAGGTCAGGACTTGCAATAGTGTTTGCAAAAGCACGTTAAAGAGCATGTGGTGAGCCACAGAGATATTCAACTGCCAGCTTGAGAAAGGAACAGAAAATGAGTATGCAGTGTGGTTAAACTGTTATTTTTTGTTTGTTTGTTTGTTTTGTGTTTTTTTTTTTTTTTTGTTTTTTGTTTTTTTTTCTTTTTCTTTTTCTAGAAGTAATCTTGTAATCTTTGTTTTATTTTAGTTTTACTCAACTAATTAATTAATTTTATTTTGAAAGTTTCTTATTCTTGTACTTAATCTAGCATTCTTGCAGCAAGGCTGCAATAAGGGTATGGGAAAAGCAGGGCTGGTAGGAGAGGGAATAGCTTTTGTTGTTTACTGCTACTATTGTGAAAAATCAACTAAACTGTTTTCCATACAGTGCCCGTCAGACCTATAACAAATAGCAAATTTCAAATTGCTCTGATGAGCAGGTGCACACAGAGTTTTTTTATAGATTAAATATTCTAAAATTTCATCTATTTGTCTTTGAAAATCCATCTACTCTATTCGTTCTTTACAAACAAAGGCATTATTTTATTTAGGTCTTGAGCAAACCAATGTTTGGTGCCAGCAAGCACTCTTTCATATAATTAAACTTTGCAGAACTGTCCCATAATAAAAAACAATTGTAAAATGGGAGAATTAAAAATATTTATGAATCATATATGAAGAGAGAGAGATGATAAACCTCAGTTTCCAGTATAGGTGAATGATATATATAATTTATGGGTTTAACAATAATAACAGTTGTCATGTTATATCTTAAGAGTGAAGACTGGCATTTTTAGGTCTGATGAAACAACAGTATTTTAAAGAGGGGTTTAAAAGAAGAGAGGATAGAAGATGACAGATGGGGTTTCTAAAACAGTGAATTGCTTGGCGGAAAGTTAGGAAAGGTAAATGAGAGAAGGAAATGTAAATCTGTTGGTGAGGTTTATTGAATACCCTTCTACATGTATAATAATGTTATTGCAGATGGCATGTACAGGCTGGTTTGCTAAAGCCCACTAAGAGCTCAACATTATCTTTAGTTTAGCTCGTATAAAAGCTTACATTTATGATATGAAAAACAGGTAAGAAATACACCTCATTAGCTTATGGAATATTGAAAGGCTTGTCTTCACACAGAGGTCATCAAATTCATAGGGTGCTTTCTTTCCTAAAATGGCACTGTTACTTTAAGTTTGGATTGTTAATACATTCAAAGGAAATGTGATTAAAACACTGTAACTTAATATTTCTCTTTTAAGATCAGAAAGGTGTGGAATTATCTAAATTAGGAATTAAGCTTTGCAACAGGTTAGCATTAACCAGCTATTCAGTAGCTGTGCATAAATATTTGAAGAGTAATCCTTCTCTTTGAAGAAGTAAGATTTTCCCCTGGTTAATCCAGGATATAAATATTTTAAAATACCTACTACACTGAATACTTAAGGGTTGAAATTTATTAAATGAGAATGCTTTAATTCTCTGTTGTGATTTAACCTGTCAGGCACCTAAGCACCACACTGCTTTTGGTGCAATATTGGTACAAATGCACCTTTGTGCAGTTGGTACCTCTGTTCTTTGACCCTCAGCAACCTCTCAACAGAAGAGTTCTCTGAGAGACCGGACAAGACAGACAACTGTTTGACCTTCTTATTTCTTAAGTCAGGTATGACAAAAACCCACCAGTACTCTTTTGGATCCTTGAAGTACACTGTCCTGAGGGTACTGCCAAGGATGTATGGAGCCTCCAGGCCAGTCACAATGGGGTGCTTTTGCCACTCATCCCCAGTTAGGCTCACTTTGGCCCCCAGTACTGTTAGTTGTTGGGATCCTTCTGTCATTCCAGAAATACAGATGGGTTGTGCCCCTTGATAGCTTGATGGCATTAGGGTAAACTGTGCACTAGGTCCACTAGATCCTTATACTCATGCTGTTCTGATGTGCCAGGCTATCAAATCTACACAGTCCAATAAGACCAGTTGTATCTTTCCTCCACATGTCTGGAGGTAAGGCCACTCTAGTCCTGGTCATTGCATTTGTTACTCACTTCTTGTACATTTGAATCAAATGTCCCTTTCTTATGGTCAGAAGTAAGATCAGTCTATCTACTGTCCACTGGAAACTGGAACAGCCATTTCCATTGTTTTTCCTTGCAATTCATGTACCTGTGCCTAAAGAGTTGAGGTACATTTTCCATTCTACTTCCTCTTGTCCTCACTGTGGTCATGCAGATAAAAAAACACAGGGTGGCCCATGGTGCATGTCCGCTATACCCTCCTTCCTGAGCAGAGAAACACTTCTAATAGCTGATATACTGGTCTGTATGGGTGGGGAAGAAAACTTATTCTGTGTTTGAGCTGCTGAATCAGTTTCTCCACAGCTGAGGCACAGGCCTGTAGGGAAGAAGGGAGACTTTCTTTGTATTTCTGGAGTTGGACAGCCAATTCATCCAGCATTTGTCCCTCTCCATTTTTCCAGGTCATTATTGTCAATTAGTTGCCATACTAAGACAGTGCACTCTGTATAAACTTCTGCCACATTTTCTACACAGTGTTGCATGCAGTTCACTTTACCTGGATCTTTAGATATCTGTTCATTGTCTAGGTCACCATAAATCACCTCCAGTATGGCTAATTCTCTCAGGTACTGGGTGTTCTCAACATGGTTGTCCATTTGCCTGGGTGACATACAGCACCTTCCTTGAAAGGATATTTTTCCTTCATGCCTGACAGGAAGCTAAAGGCTTGTACCTGTATTCCAATCTCTTTCTCAATGCTCCCTTCCCTAGAGATGGATCCCTGGCTGCCTGGCTTCCTTGTCTTCTAGTTCCATGCTACTGTCCCTGTTGTCCCAACATTGGAGCAGCCAGGTGACAATGGGCACACCTGGATGACAGCTAAAATCTTTTCACATATCTCACTGCTCACTCAGGGGTGGGGATCAGGTGGTTGACTGCTGCATTTATGAGATCTGCCTATTCGTCTTCCTATTCCCATGACAGCCCTACTTCAGAGTAGCTTGCCTTGTCTTCTTCTTCCTCCTTCCTATTCTATGTAGGAATCTATTTCCTTGCTAAACAAGATGACTTTTGCATCCCTTGTTTCTTCCTGTGTATAGGGGTGACTGATACCTGCGTGGGTTGGTTCTCTGGTTCAGCTGCAGGGCCTTTTGCTGGGGTTGGAATTACTGGAGGGCCTGTCGTGGGAGTCAGATGAGCTGCAGAAATTGTCACCAGAGCTGGATCAGATTCAGAGGCATTTTCTTCCTCTTAAAGGTGCTGATTAAAATAAGAAAATGTGCTAAATAATGTTTGATGTGCACAGACCCCAGCACAGCACAGTGGGCTATAAACCTCTGGCATTGCCAGGATCAGAGCTTGCATTAAAAAAAATATATATATAAAAAAAATCTACCAGCTTTTTAGCATTCTGCATTTGTTCAGGTGTAAATTCCAAAACCATCAAAGATGACAATCATGATAGATGCCTGCTTACATCCTCCCACACATGTTGTGACCCACAACCAACCTTCCTCAGGGCAGATCTCTGGTTGGTATTTTAAAATAGCTGTATAACCACAGACAAAAATGTAAAAAGGTGTAGAAGACAAAATAATAGGATCATACTAGTCTAAACTCCTCAAGAGTATTCAAAATTTTCAAAAACTACTTTAACTTGCCTGGAGTAAAGGGTGTAATTTTTAATAGTCTCTATAGTGAGGTCCAGGTGGTTGGACCAGATGATCTTGGCCGTCTTTTCCAACCTTAATGATTCTATGATCCCTTTGGCCAGTCTGGCTGTGTCCCCTCCCAGCTTCTTGTGCAACCTCAGCAGGGTCTTCACACTGTCTTCAGTCTTTTTTCCATAGCCCTCTGCACACTATATTGTTTAACATGTTATTACTGGTATTATTTAACATCTTTGTCAGTGACATGGACTGAGAGACAGAGCACCCCCAGCAAGTTTGCCGATGACACCAGGCTGAGTGGTACAATCAACATGCTGGTGGGAAGGAATGCCATCCAGAGGAACCTGGACAGGCCCAAGAGGTGGGCCTGTGCGAACCTCATGAGGTTCAACAAGGCCAAGTGCAGCTGGGCTGGAGTTATCCTAAGCACAAATTCAGGCTAGGAGGAGAATGGATTGAGAGCAGCCCTGAGGAGAAGGACCGAGAAGTGCTGGTGGAAATAAAATTGAACTTGAAGTAATATGCATTTGCAGCCCAGAAAGCCAACCGTATCCTGGGGTGCATCAACAGAACTATGACCAGCAGATGAAGGGAGATGATTCTCCCCCTCTACTCTGCTCTTGCGAATCCCCCACCTGGAGTGCTGTGCTTAACTCTGGAGCCCCCAGCGCAAGAAGGATATGGAGCTCTTGAAGCAAATCCAGAGGAGGGCCCTGAGGATGATCACAGGGCTGGAGCACCTCTCCTGCAAAGACAGGCTGAGAGAGCTGGGGTTGTTCAGCATGGAGAAGAAAAGGGGCACCTTCTCCAAGGACACCTTACAGTGGCCTTCCATTACTTAAAGGGGTCCTACAGGAAAGCTAGGGAGGGACTCTTGATCAGGGAGTGGAGCAATAGGACAAGGGAGAATGTCTTTAAACTGAAAGAGGGTAGCTTTATATTTAATATTTGAAAGGACTTATTTACTGTGAGGGTGGTAAGGCACCGGAACAGGCTGCCCAGAGAAGCTGTGGATGCCCCATTCCTGGAGGTGCTCAAGGCCAGGCTGGATGGGGCTTTGGGCAACCTGGTCTGGTGGGAGGTGTCCCATGGCAGGGGGTTGGAACTGGGTGATCTTTAAGGTCCCTTCTAACCCAAACCATTCTGTAATTCTGTGATTAACATTGTACAAGCACCAACATGACAGTACAAATATCATATCTACTCTGCACTTTCTGAGAGAACATTCAGTGTTATTTTACAGTATCTCTAGAGAAGTGGAGCTGTGATGTTTATGACTTGATTTAACACTATCTCAACCAAGTACAGCAGTCCTGTTTGCTTTGCTCTGAGAATAATGTAAGCTGCAGACTCAGATTGTCAGACAGCACATAAAACAGAGAAAAAATTACTTTTATGGTTATGTTTTAAAAGAACAGAAGGATACAAATCCTCTTTTCACAGAATGGTGTGCAGGTATAATGTCCAAGGTGGCTTGGAGGTATCCTGTAGCCAAGATAAACAGCTCTTCCACCACAGCTGCAGGTTTGCTGAGGTTCACCATTGCCTGCTGGCCAGAATGACCTTACCACACTGTGATGGTTTTACTCTGCTGGGCAGACAAACTCCACCACAATCGCTCTCTCACTTCCCCTTGTCAAAAGAAGAGGGGGAGAATATATTCTGGAAAAAAACAAAAAACAAACAAAAAAATGCTCACAAGTTCAGATAAGGATAATTTAATTAAAGGGAAAAGAAAGGAAAACAAAAACAAAAACAAAAACAAACAAACAAACAAAAAAGCAAAAAACACATGGAAGCAAAGTGGAAATTAAAAAAAAAAATGTTCCCTACTTCCTGTCAATGTGCAATATTCAGGGCCTCAATACATTTAGTGTTTGTTTGGAAGGACAAATGTCCTCACAACGAGAATCCCTCCTTTCCTACCCCTTCCACACCTTTTATTGAACCATCACACCCTATGGAATATTCCTTTGGTTGGTTTAGGTCAGCTGCCCTGGTGATGTTGCCTCCCCACCTCTTGCCCACCCCCTGCCTGCTGGCTCTTGGGGGGAATTGGAGGGAGTCTTGGTGCTGTGCCAGCACTGCTCAAAAATAAATGCAGCACATTACCGCTGCTGTTCTAGCTACAGGTGCAGAGCACAGTACTGCATGGGCTGCTGCAGAGAAAGTTAACTCCATCCCAGCCAGATCCAGTATAACACACCATTCGCTTTATGGTGGACTGGGCACTTAACATGCAATTAAGATGTGTATTGTGCTGCAGCTTTGAGCTTTGTGAATAACTGAGATGAGGAGAGAAACTGTTGGTCATATTTTATGATCTTGCTGCTTCATGATACACTTTTGGGTCCTGTCACATGTCACCCACAGTTTTACACAAATGAAGTGGTCTCTTTCAGTGACTGCAAGCCTGTTAATCTACTTGATCCCACACATCTCATCATTTTCTCATCTGAAAACCTATGACTCTGTTGGTCATCTTGTAGGTATTATGCTCTTTGATTTAGCTCATTAGTGAAATTACACATCATTAAAACTTAGACCTGTGTATGGAACAGCAGGGAATATGTCTCCTATGTTCTCTTTTATTTTGAAATAGCTGATGAGAATATCTTATCTTCATGAGGCAATGTGTTGTAATAGTTGAAATAGATAACCAGATTTCTGCTTCCCATTTTGCTATTGACTTATTTGATCACATTGGTAAGCTGTGTGAACACTCAACGGATCTCTAAAGGTGAGGTGGTGTGGACCCAACCTATTGTGTGCTTTGTTATGTGCTTTGCTATTTGAAGATATTTTCCAAGTCTATTAAGTACACACTAGACTTCTGTATAAAATAATTTCCTGCATGTTTTCCACAATGGAAAATAGGGTTATTTTGCTAAGGTCTATTAAAGAAAACAAAACAAAAGAAAATAAAACAAACAAACAAACAAACAAATGGTGAGTAAGAGGGCTGTGCAGATGTTGAAAATGGGGTCCATATAGAGAAGTGCTAATGAGAGACTGCACACCTAGTAAATGTGTCTCAGACGCTGTAGAAAGTACATGTGGCTTCGTGCTGAAGAACTCTGGAGTTTCTCAACAATCTTCATACCCCACAGTAGAAAAATGTCAGAGATTCTCATATAACTGCAATGTCAAGAGGTGTCGCATTTTGTGAACATTTCTTCACAGTAATGTTTTTTTCCTTTCCTTTTCATAGATGGCTTCCTAATAAAATTGTACAATGTACTCAGAGTAGAATGCAAATCTTCCCTAAAATCATATTTCTTCACCATCATAGTTCTAATGCTGTGTGTATTTTTTCTCCTTTTTATACTGGGTGAGTGAGACGTGGGGGTTAGGAAGCAGACCCATAATAAAACAGCAATGGGTCAGTGCAGAGGCAAATATTGTGGTATGGTAACAGGACTGTAACTGCAACCTAAAACAAATACGCAATTCTTCTCCCTAAAAGGTAGCACTGCTATTGCTGGAAGACATTGTGAGATTTAAATAAATAAATAAATAAATAATAATAATACATAAAGAAGTTTTGTGGACTGAATGGGAAAATGTGTTCCTGTAGTTGTGATCTGTGAAGTTTGAACATGTATTAAGGTCACAGAACCAAAGACAAATTGCCTGAAATAACTAACAAGTAAGCAAAACCCACAGTAGCAATCTGCAGTTTTCTTATTTCTTTCCTTTTTTGCTGCGTTGAAGTGAGTCTTTATTTTCAGCTTATTGAGAAACTTTTGTGGATCCCAGTCATTTGGACACAGATGCTCAGCCTGAATATGCAATATGTTTCAAAAGTATTTGTTAACTATTTAGCTTCACTTTTAACTTCTGTAACTCTGTTGTAGAAGGCTGATAGAAGTGGTCATTTGTAAGTTGTTCATTCACTATGGAACATTTCTAAAACTTGTCAACTTTTCTTCACAAAGGGGGCATGAAGTGAAGGCTAACTAGAAGTGAGTGAATATTACTCCAGCCAGAAAATTGTGAGTAAAGGCTGGCTGATACATGCAACAGGGGCATTCTTCAGACAAATTACAAAGATTTCTCTAGCCCCACCTGTCACAGAAGATAAACATTCAGACGTTTTTCTGAAGATTTACAAGTAAACAGAAGGTATTTGAACCTGATATACTGAAGATTAGATGTGTTGTGTTTCACTTTTCTCTTTTTATTGAGGGAAAGCTTTCTCTGGGATGTCTGAGCAGTGTGATATAGGTGTTACAAATCTGAGTGGGCTGAATGACACTGGTGATTTTGTGGTTATTTTCCAGCATTTTCCCAAGTTACTGTGCAGCTGTACCAAGACTGCTGTCTACAGTAGGAGTGGCAACACCTGCTCAGCCAGAAAGTGCTATAAAGATACTCTTATACTCTTACTACATGGACCTAAGTTAATGAATCTTTGTAGATGTTGAGCTGCTGTTTTATCGTCTTGCTGTCTGCCTTTTGACCTTGCCACAATTCTTCATTGCTAGAATGTAAGCATGTACTCATTTTCTGGCACTTCTCCAGCAGTCTGTGTTCAGTTTCTGAACCCTTGTTTCACTAAGGTTGCTTTATTCAGTGTTTGCATGAGATGATTGGAAAAATGTCATCCAGATTGACAAAATGGGACAGCGGGGTGCTGAAATAATACAGGTATTTTTGAGATGTAGAAGGACCCACAGAAAAGTTCAAGTTTACTTTAAATACCTAGTTCCAACTTGCACATTAATTTCTCTTTTATTCCACTGTTTGAGTAACTTACAAATAGATTAACCACTTCACTTTTCTCATGTAAATTATATTACATACAGTGTAAAAGTCTGTAAGCAGGCTACACAGATTTATGACAAGTCTCTGCTATTGGCACAACCCATTTTACTTCACAATGAGTAATGCAACTCATAGGCTAATAAGAATTTATTTGAGAGCTTCAGGATCAGGCCCTAAGGGATCTAATTTCTGCCTCATTGAAAGGCAGAGGTATAAAAAAATTTAGCAAGACAGTATTAACTCTCCTGCATTTTAAACTAATCTTGTTATATACAAAGTACATTTTTCATACATCATGTGTATTTTGTCCCTTCTGAAGGGAAGCAAGATGCAAGATGCAGAAAATCATATTCTATTTGAAGTGTCTTTTTTGTTTTGTTTTGTTTTGTTTTGTTTTGTTTTGTTTTGTTTTTTAGAGCTGTTGTTGCCACAGTTATATTCTTGAAGTGTTTCTGTTGTGGTTTTTCTTCTGTCTTGTAATTTAGTAATACACAAGTATTCTGTCTTGAAATTGGCAATGAAAGTGTTCTCAGTTATCTAATAACCAGACATACTGTCCTAATGTGTATGTCTGCTGATGTACATCATTTATGAAAAGCAGAATCTGACTTTATAGCCTGTTTAAAATTTCCAAAGCCTTTCACTGTCCTGTTGTCAGCCTTGGCTGTTTCAATGTAACCTGCTTGTTCCCCTCTTGATGATTTTTTTATTCCTTTGTTTAAATTGCAGATTTAAAATATATTTTTTTCTTACACAGATTTTAGCAAATCAAGCAGGCTGTAGTCACAGGCCTTTAAGTCTAATCAAATATCTATATTTTGAAAGACTCTAGATTGCTATGTGTCCTCCTGTGCTGTGGGGTCATTCTGACTGACATTTTATTTTGGTTTGGTTTAATTTTATTCTACAAGACCAGCAAAAGCTCTCATTATCTCCCACACTTAAACTGGAAGAGGAGAGAATGCCTGGTACCACCTCAGCCAAGGAAGACTGACCTGGCTGTATAGTTAAAGATTCTGAGGAAGATGGGACTATTCAGGGAAATATATTTATTAGTACATTTTCTCTTCTTTCTCATGTTTGAGAGAATAGTCTGCATTAGTCTTCATGCAATGCATGCTTTACACATTGCTCATACTGTTTATGACATATTAGGTGTATCTCTGAGTCATTCACACGAAGGCTGTGTGCCCACCAAGTGCTGCATTCACAGAATCACAGAATCATAGAACGACCAAGGTTGGAAGGGTCCTCTGAAGATCATCTAGGGGACCCCTGGGGGGAACCACTAGCTACATACCCCCCGGTAGACTCCTCACCACTAAGCACAACTCTCTGAGCTCTGCCATCCAGCCAATTACCAATTCACCTCACTGTCCGCCCATTGAGGCCACACTTCCTGAGCTTGTCTATGAGGATGTTACGGGAGACTGTCGAAAGCCTGGCTGAAGTCAAGGTAGACTATGTCCACTGCTCTCCCCTCTTCTCATCTCATCAAAGGTGTATAGAAGATTGGCTAAGCATGATCTCCCCTTGGTGAATCCATGCTGAATATTCCAGATCATCTTCTTATCCTCCATATGCTTGGAGATGATCTCCAGGATGAGATGCTCTATGACCTTTCCAGGGATGGAGGTGAGGCTGACTGGCCTGTATTTTCCTGGGTCCTCCTCTTTACCTTTTTGTAGACGGTTTTGGCTTTCTTCCAGTCCTCAGGCACCTCTCCTGTTCTCCATGACCTTTCAAAGATGATGGAGGGTGGTCTATATAACATTGGCCTGCTCCCTCAGCACCCATGGGTGGATTCCATTGGGACCAATGGATTTGTGGGTGTTAAGTTTGCATATTCACTCCGTGTGTCACCACTGTGGTGTAAAGCTTCACTGCAGTGATGGCATAAATAGAGTTCCAGATTGTCACTTAGCAGAGGTCAGAAATAGTGACAATCCTGAGAAGCATCTTTGTCATGTGGAGTGTGCTTTGGTCATAGTGTGGAGGCTCCACAATGGCAGGAATGATCTGAAGGATCTGGTATTTTTCATCTCGAATAATAAATAAATAAAAATATAAATATATATTTATGTTTATATATTTATATTATCTTATATATTATATATAGTATATTAAATATTATGTATTACATATAACATATTTTATATATGTATATTTATATTCTTATATTTTATATATAAACTATATAAATTTTTATATTTATTGTTATTTTCTATGTAAAATATATGAATAAATAATATATATATAATATTATAATATATATATATTATGTTATATATTTTTATCTATCTATCCATCTATATGTCAAAGAGTCAATCCCGGTGCTGCTATGAAAGACAGAATTTAAGGGAATGACCATCTAAATTTGTTCCCTTATTAAGATGAATCTCAGATTATAACTAGGAAGAAATTAAAAATTATGACACAGGAATATGCTGTCCTGAAAGGCTAAATTCTTTTCATCACTCTTCCTTTGATAGCACACTCTTCTTATCCACACTGAAGAATCATCACCAAGAATGACACATTGATAAAGAAGTGTAATGATGTATGTGTAAGATTTTCTGTAGGCTTAAAAGCTGGTCCTAGGAGGATCCTGACAGTCAGATATAGAATCTCCAATGGAATTAATTTTCCACAGGTGAGAACAACTTAAGCATCCCCTTGGAATGTATTTTTGATTGTATCATTGGAATACTCTGCAATGTGATGGGCAGAAATGGCTGCTAGTTTGATAAAGATGGAAGGCATATTAGGTTTCTTGAGATACACCAGACAAATGTAAATAAATGGTATTGAGGACTTACCTTGGTCTTGTAAAGTTTCGTTTGGTCTATTTTTCCAGGCAAGTATGTATTCTGAAGCTGTCATTTCTGATGCTTGAAGCAGCTTCACTAAAGTCTTCTAAAAAGAAGTAATGATTTCTCATAAATAAGGATGACCAAAATATGTGGTGATGATGGTCTGTCATCACACAGAAATTATCTTCCTGCAAATGAAAAACAATGTGTAGGAGCTATTCTTATTTTTTCCTCATGTGACAGTGCTGTTCTTCTGGCATGTGAACCTAGTGAGAGGCCGGTTCCTTCAAACAGGTCTCTGTCTTCCTGAAGTGTCTAAAGAAAGGCAAATAGAGTACTGGACCTTGATGTGCATCCCTAGAGACACAGTCCACCTTCAGATGGAGTGTTGTTTCAGGCAGTGGCACTGCAGCAGCCAGTCTGTGAATCTGGATCTGTAAGTCTGAGGAGCATTATCTCTCATGAGTGTCACTGTTGAGGGATTTTTTGAAACAGCAAAAATCCCATGGCTTGCTGTAGCTGAGCAAACCAAGCTACCAGGGCAACTATGAGAAGTTCCCATGACAGTGTTCCCGCGTCGCCCAATTGAGGAATTCAGAAAAATATTGTTACCAGTAGCTGGCTTCAAGGACAAGGTCTATGTGACTGCTAATCACAAGGGGGTTGTTTTCTTGCAGGTGGGGTTGTTTTCTTGTAGTTTTTTGTCTGAGTGCCTTTGACCAATAATCTTGTGTGAAACACTGTCCGCCCCCGTTAAGTTCACTAGAAAAGTTATGCTATTCAGGCAATAAAATGGAGCATGATCTGAATCTACTGGTGTCTGTCGTGCTTTCGGCCGTGCTTCCTGCAACAGTGTCACAAGGTTTAGATTACCGAGGAAATCAAATGATCTAAAGTCACTGCTGAATTTATTCTCTGCTGGTCCTTTTTCAGCCAATCATTTGGATCTAACATCGACATTCTGGATGTTCTTGAATGAGCAAGATGTCTACCACAATCTCAACAAAATTGATAAACCCTCTGAACTTTGACAGCCTGAATGGTAGGATGACGTATGAACTGGTTATCATATTGGTTTTGTTGTTGTTTTGTTTGTTTGTTTGTTTTGTTTGGTCTGTTTTTTGTTGTTGTTTTTGTCTTATTTTTTTCTTCTATTTTTTATTTTTGTCCGCTTTTGTTGCTGTTTTTCTAATTCCAGAACTTAAAGAAATCAAGAGAATAGCAATAAAACAGGGTCAGGAATAATGGACAGTTTTCATCAAACCTTTAATTTTCAAAAGAAAAGCTTTAAAATTCCTTATATATAAGATATATTGCCCTCCTTTATATATCCAATATATATAAGATATATTGCCCTTTTTTCATCAAAAAGTGTGCATTCCTTTGTACAGCAACCAAAATGTTGCTTTATAGCCTTCCGTGTTCAAGAGAATATCTACCTGCTGTTAAAGCAAATTGCACTTGTGCTTACATGGGGGATGTGTGAAAGGATGAAAGAGAATGTTAAACTCCTACTAGGAGACCAACATAACTGTTGAGAATATAAATAATTAGATATATATATTTATATATATATATTCCAGTTTATACAGTAAGAAGTGCAGAGTCCTGCACATGAGGAGGAATGACCTCAGGCACCAGGACATGCTGGAGGCCACCCAGCCAGAAAGCAGCTCTGCAGAAAGGGACCTGGAGGTTCTGGAGAACACCAAGCTAAACATGAGCCAGCAAGGTGCCCTTGCTCTAAGAAGGCTGATGGGCAAAGTATTGCCAGCAGGTCAAGAGAGGTAATCTTTCCCTTCTATTCAGCCACACCTGGAGTACTGTGTCCAGTTCTGGGTCCCCTGGTACAAGACAGACATGGTAATGCTGGGAAGAGTCTAACAGGGGGCCACCAAGTTGACAAAGAGACTGGAGCATTTAACTTATGAGGAGAGGCTGAGAGAGCTGGGACTGCTCAGCCTAGAGAAGGGGAGGCTCAGGGGGATCTCATCCATGTATATAAATATGTGAAAGGAGGGTAAAATGAGGGTGGAGCCAGGCTTGTTTCAGTGTTGCCCAGTTTCAGGACAAGAGGAAATGAGCACACACTGGAACAAAGGTTTATTTGTTCGGCAAAGATGGTGGGTGGCCAAGCACTATCAGAGATTGTACAGGTAGGTCATGAAGTCTCCCTCCTTGAAGAACTTCAAAAGCCACCTGGATGTGGTCATGGGTAATCTGCTCTTGGTGTCCCTAGGTCCCTTCCAACCTCAACTGTTCTATGATTCTGTAATTTCATTGTATAGTAAGATCATGTATTTCTTCTGCACATCTTCAGTGAATGCCATATTAATGTCTGTGAAGAAGCTCATCAAGAGAGATCTCTCCCAGGACTGACCTCTGGAGAAATTCAGAGGTGACACATCAAGACCAGTGCTCACTTTTCTATAAAATTCCCTCATATTCAGACAGTCCTCAAATATCACTCTCTGTGTTACTTCAAATCTCCTACAGTTGAATATAAATGTATTTTATCTCTCTCTCTCTCTCTTCACTGTACAATATGCCATAGTTAAGTCCTGGGATACATAAATAGAAAATTACAGATTTTAAAAACTGTTAACATAAATAGAGTTGAGAGAAATATTTTAGTGAGTCACATAGGCACAGAGATTTTACACCTAATTACCACACTCTCACTCTGAATTTTTATTTTGCTTTGCATTAGCAACTGGTGAATAACATAGTTTGCATTTTTTTTGGTATACCTAAATATTTCTACATCAATCAAATGATGAAATACAAAATGTGTTATAATTAAAAACAGAACATGAATTTTTTTTGTAAAGAATAAATTTAGCCAAACAGCTTTAATTATTTAGTTAATAGTGAATCTAGTGAACCGTTTTTTATTTTTTATTTAATAGTGAAAAATGAAGTATTTGTAACTGGCCCCAAAGCTCCTTTGCCAGAGTAGAATCTAGAATACCATAAATTTCAGACAAAATGTATTTCTATATCACACCACATGTACTACATAAACAACATTGAGATACTTCAAATTAGTTCATCATGGTATATTTTGCTTCCGGAAAACAAACAAACAAACAAACAAACAAACAAATGTGCATTTTCATTATGGAAAGTTTAATCAGCTGTTGATCACTGCAGTGATGTGTTTGATGGCAAGTACGAATTCTGTTGTTCTCACTTGAAAGTCTTCACTGGGTTTGATACCAGTAGAGAGACAGAGCATACTGTGACTGTGGATCTTTCAGAATTTTTTTATTTTCCTTCTAGGTCATGGGAAGCTCTAAATGGCTTGTACAGAAACTGTCCCAACAGCTTAGCAAACAGTTTATTTGTCAGTATTTGTCCAGTTTCTACATCAAATTGCAAAGTTGATTACTGACTCATTTTAATGCTCAATTGTAACTTCTTTTACTCCAGTGAAATTACACAAACTGTTTTTTCCTAAACATCTCTGAGTATCAGATCTTAGGAATATGTTCCAATAATAAATATCATGTTACATCATTCAGCAAAATAGAGATACCCAGTGTAGAGTTTATACGGGCTTTCATGAAGCCAGTGTTTTGTATTTCATGTTCCCAAATCAAGCTTTACCTTGATAACAGCAAGATAAGAATACATTTTTGACATAGTAGCTTAATGATCTTCTCTTGCACATTGAAAAAAATAATAAAAAAACACTGCTACTACCAAGAACAACAAAAAATAAACAAAAACACCACCACCAATAAAAAATAGTAATAAAAAACACCTAATAAGCAACAACAACGACAACAAAAATGAACATTATTTTATGGATGATTTATTTATTTAGGAGATATGTAAATGCAGGTGTTTGCAGAACAATACATTTTGCAGATTATTGTTGTTGTTGTTGTTATTATTATTATTATTATTATTCCTCTTATCTTTGCTCTCTTAACAATCTGTTTCTTTAAATCACTAAAGAATTCAAATTATTAATTCTACTTGTTATATGTCAAGAAAAGGAATGGAAAATGGAGACTGTTAAGTCATAGAACTTAAATGATTATTTGTTACCTTTCCTGATTGTACGTATGTATAGGCATACTTGGGTTTAGTATGTAAAGCAATGTTCTATATATTTAGAATGTTTGATATTTATGTGTGCGTGTTGGTGGAGTGTAGACTCCCTGCACACCCAGCGCTGTTTACTTGCCTTTTATATCTTTTAGAAATATTTGTTTTATAAATATTACAAAATTCAGATTGAGTTGAGACTCAATCTGAATAACACTTCAGTATAAATGAGGTCTCAACTCAATCTGAATTTTGTAATATTTATAAAACAAATATTTTCCATTCCTTTTCTTGATTACTAACAAGTCTCCATTTTCCATTCCTTTTGAACAATATGTCTTGCTTTAAGTTGTCAGGCAACTCGGTCTTCAGGCCTTATGTATCCCGTTCTTCCTGGATTGAAGAAAAGCATATCCATCTCCTTTTCAAGGCCAATAGGCCTGGGTCAAAAGGCACGTTCAGGTCAGGGGGCGTAACAGCAAAAGCCTTCAATAGCTGTAGCAGCAGAGGGGCTGATGGCGTAGCAGTCGGATCAGTAAAGGAGCCTGCAGCTCCCTCACTGTCTGGCAAGCCACATGTTTGTGATTGTGGCTCAGAGACTGCTCGCCAGGTGCCAAGCAGTCCCACTGCAACATTGTCATTTTTAGTTGCAGAGTCCCACACCTTGACCTCAGTTTGGTCCCATATTTCAGGATCATAAACTGTCCGATTGTTAATAAGGAGAATTAGCTGTAAGTTTATCAGGAGAGTCTTTGTTCCTAAGGACGTATGACTCCCCATAATGCGCAACTGCTTACCAGCGAGAGGCAGTTGTGTGCATGGGTCTGCTTCTCTCAGCTCAAGCTTCTCTCCAGCTCCAGTGCGCCTGTTTCCGGTGACTTTCTGTACGAGCTTCTCTGAGCGGTTTGCTGAGTCTGGCCGAACCTATCTTCATGAGGCAATCAATGTGACTGTTCCCGTCCAGGTCTCCATTCTGCCAGCCTGTTCCTCTTCACTTCTTTTTCCTGCTTCTTTACTGATGTAACTTCATCATGTTGCCTTTTTTTTTTATCTTGCAGGCAGGCTCCCCTCTTATACACTTCTCTCCACAGCAGTTCTTTTCAAAACAACTTTTCATTGGTCAAACAACTTTGAATGTAACAACAACAGCAAACACCCAGAAACATCCATGCCTTAATGGCTGGAGAGCAAGAGAAGCAGCTGGAGAACAAGAAACCGGAGACTGCATGGAGTCTCCTGAATCACCCTTCTTTATTCCCTCTAAACTCGTCATTATGGCCTGATGGCCTCGTCATTAAGAGTATAATGTTATCTCAACCACGGGGCTTTCCAACCCCCATGGCCACATTCCCAAATCTCCCCCTTCTTTATTAATATCAACCATTTTCTTGACACAAATTACAACTCCATATATAACAGAAGTAATTCCAGACTGATCAAGATTCACCATGATATTGATTTCATTTTCTGTCTGTTGACTAAACTTTTGTTGAAGCAATGTGCAAATAAACTACTCTGCAGGATGCTCAAGCCTGAAATGAGCTGGTAAATGCCATCTTCATTACAATGAACTAGACAGGAAAGTAGTCTGATCATTTTGAAAGGGTGTTAATTTTCTGTTCTGATGGAAATGTATCAACAGACTGGCTCTTTCTTTCTTGTCACCCATTTCTTTCTCAGTTGTAGCTTGCAGCTAGAAGATTTCTTCCTAATTTCATTTCTTTATTAAAAAGCACAAAAAAATGCTGAAGACCCTAAGTAATTAGCCTGCACATGTGAGGAATCCCCGTTCTACAGTGTTCCCTTGTGAAATGTAAATCTGTTTGCAAAATCAGAATCTAAAAGGATTTTTCTGATGGTATGGTTATACAGCATCCAATCATTTCTCTGAATAGGAATAATCATTTGAAAAAACACTGCTTTTTTATAGTTCTTCCTCTTAGCTTATTTATGGATGTTAACATTGTTCCATATCACTATTAAATTGTCCATTACCCTCTAAGTTTAAGGTGCTGCATGGTTACTTGGTTACTTGGTAACCCATTGTCTTAAATCAGCTAATTATAACATTTTGGCCCTTTTTTATCCAATTGCTAGTGGGTGGTCGATGTGTGAGAGGGTTGGGCAGTTAATATTGATAGCTAGATAGGCAGATCTATTTGAGTTCAGTGTAGTTAGGGTAAGATAAGCAATAATAAACACATCTTGCCAATCTTTCTGTCAGCTCTTCAGGGTGACGGCTTATGTGATGCTGTTATACAGCCATGAGATTTCTTTAGGGGAAGGCACTCTTTCTTTCTGCTGTCCCCATTACGTGAAAGACAAATCATTTAGAGTAGAAAACAACCTTTTCAAGTCTGCTTATTATTATTATTATTATTTTTTCCAATTGTGAAAATGGTGTTCACCAGTGCCTATTTGCAAGCAGCTCATTGAAGTGAAGAACTAGTTTCTCTGTCTACCATACACCTCATTCACTCTTGTTTAAAACAACCCATAATAGAAAGGTAAGATCAGGCACAGATGCCAGACTGATTTGCTGTGAAAGAAGCATGAAGCAGAAATAGAGTAACTCATTTTTGTTGCATCAGTATTCGTGCTGCAGGGCTGAGTGCAGTAAAAGGTTACTTATTATTAAACTGAATAAATGCAGAAGTCACACACTCAATATGTTTATGTGACAGAAAAGTTCCATTTGTATTTCAAATAAAAAATACTTCCATACATGGAGGATCATTTAAGATAAATAGATTTAATATTTATGCAAATACATTTCAAATGCTGCTGGTGATACATGATAAATAACTTCAATACAAAAAAAGCTTCATGTTTTGTAACCACTCTGAAAAGGGAAAAGAATCCTTTCACATTTTTTTCCCTTGTTGGATTAGAGAATGATAAATATGCTAACCCTGAACATCACTAATAAACCAAGAGAAGACACTATTAAACATATTTGCTGAAAGGTATCTTTTGGGGAAGATTTTGTACTCTAGCCAAATCTCCTGCTCCTCCCCTCATTTTTCTTGCACTTCAGTTTTTGCCTCAGTTCACGCTTATGGCTCTGAGAAGCAGCTATATTCATGTCTCCTAGGTATCGAGGTTCCTGTTCTTTTTCCATTCCGTGTCCTTTTTCCTTGTTCCTTTATTTATTTATTTATTTATTTATTTATTTATTTATTTATTTATTTCCTGGCTATAGTTTCCAAAGGCTAGAAGGTAAGCACAAGAAGAAAACCAGCTGAACAATCAGCTGTGGGGTAAATGGAAAGGGAGAATTTTCTTAAGATAGAATAGGTTTGGGGAGATAAAAAGAGAAGATGTCTATAAAAGCCCAAGGCAAAGGGTCAACAAAACAGACAGTAGCACTGAAGGGGGAGCAAGTAGAATGTGATGAATTGTTTAACTGCTACTATCTCATCAAATGAGGAAAGTGATCACAAATCCTTAGGTGAATCCTAAAGATGTTACAACAATAGGTGCTACCCAGAAGAAAAAGATGGGCCCTACGAGGAATTTCTGTTCTTTTTAATTGTGTCAGTTTGGCAAAATGACAGAAATCCAGTCAGTACCTATATGTTGTTTCTCTGTTCCTCCTCTTATACCACAATTAGACTTGAGATGCAAATGAAAAGAACGGTAATGAAAAATCACACCTTTCTTGTGACCATAAAAAAGAACCAATGATAAAATATGAAAGGATGGAGGAAGAAGAGAAGTTCAAGACAGTGAAAAGGAGGGGGAAGTAACACTCTCGGGATTGGGATATTTACACACTGATGGAAAACCAGAAGCACACACTACCTTCCTCACTTTTCATTCCTTTATTCATGGCAGAGAAACAACATATTCAGATAAACTAGCATGTTTTATGTTTTTTTTTTCTTCCTTTAGGAAAAAATGAATCTATGTTTCTTCTGTAACAGTGAGTCACATATGCTATTACTACAGTTAAAGTGGTACCACCTTATGTTCTGGCAGCAGAGGTACCAGAATAATAAAACTATATCTATTTTTATACAGAAAGAGAAACACAACTCACTTTTAGTGCATCTTTATATTAAGGTACTTAGTGACTCTAGCTTTCTAAATATTTTAGTTTTTGAAAATGTCTTGCAGTGAACCAATGAAGTCACATTTCCACGAAATTGCTTTGCTTCTCTTGCCTGAAATCCATATCTAGTCTTTTTATTTATTTTTATTTTTTTTTCCAGCCCTTTAGTACCATAAAAAGAGTAGAGACCTGTGGCAAACCACTGTGTTTAGCAGAGGTGTTTTGGTTTGCTAAAGCTGTTTGTCATTGACAAGGATCATAATGTGGTGATATTTGAGGTAGGAGATTTTGTACCTATGAAAAGCATTGTGAGTCACACTCCTCATCATGAAAGAATAATAAAAAAATAGCTCATGGATATCTGACTGACAGTGAATATTTCTATTCTCCAGCTGCTAAAGCTAGGCATAATTTTCTTGGTATTTGCTGATTCTACTGGTCAGCCTTTTCTTCAATAGAAACACTGTGAATAGTAAGACAGTTTAGTTGAGGGTCTCTTCCTCCTCTGCTTATTTAGGTTTTATGTGCTCTTTGCAATAAATGCCTATAGTATCTACTATAGTTTCGTTATAGTGTTGAAATGGTGCTCTCATTTCAAAATGAATTTATGTTAAAAATAAAAATATCTATAGGTGCCTTTTAATTTAATGAGCGTGTTCACCTTGTCATGTGGTACAAATATTTTATAAATTGGTACCTTTCTTCTAAACTTCCTGTTATGCAGTGCAAGGGGAGAAACTTTCAGAAAGTGTCTTGTGAACAGAATAGTAGAATTGCTAACTGGAAACCTGTTCTTTGTCCCCACAGCCTGAGGAAAATGAATTGGCTTCTCCATTTAGCATGGAAATGTGACCTTACACCAATCCAAGCAGAACACTGCCTTGTAAAATTGTTGGCTTCACCAATCTGTTGTAATGGATTTTAACTACCAATGTGTTACAGTTTAGTTATAGACCCTACCCATTCTTTTGGAAACAGGTTTTATATGCCAATATGGACACCCACCTTTTGCAGTCATTATCTCAATAACATGACAAAACAAACAAACAATTAATCCTTAACAAAGAAATCATTCTACTTGCAGAAATATTCTGGAGCTGTTGTTTGTTTTCTTTTGAGGAAGCATCCAGCAACCTGCATGATCTGTGACAGACAGATTGATCAGGAATAGGCAAGCTCATCACTCAGAGATGTAACCTAGTAGAAATATATTTTCCCTTTCGGATTACTCTACGATGTATTTTTACCCTTTGGGTTTTTGTGTGCTCTGCATCTGTATTTCTAAAAGTTCTTTGAATCCTTGGTTGGCTCTTCAGAAAAGTTATAAGAATAATTTGCCTGCAAGGACCTACCCAAAGTAAAAGAGCAATGCATTAGAAAGCATTAAAAGCTACATCTAGAGATCTGTTTTCTACTCAGTTCCAAAAAGGCAAACATTTCCACTTGAGATACTACAAATTTTTGCCTGAGTTAAGATTAAGCAGAGACTGAGTGAAATCCTTTTTATATTACAATCATAAAGTAATTGAACAATTATCTGGGGTCATCAACAAGACAATAACTATATATAGATATTTTGGTGAAGGTTTCTTTTCTCTGAAGTAAACAGCAATGTAGTCCAACAGAAACCATGGTATCACAAGAACACAGACCACCTGCATGTTGAAAAGTACAAGTATTAGATAGAAGTGAGGACATTGCTCTGCTCTGCATACAAGCTGTTACCTACCACTGTATCTGAGTCTCATTTGAGTGTGTCTGCAATAGTCATTTTTTCGTCATCAGTACATTTATCCAAAATCAAATGCATGAAGAACACAACAAAAAGCTACTATTATACAAGAGGTGAAATTCTGCAATCTTCATCTGTGCTTTAACTTGTGAGGTTCCCACAGAAACTACAAAGCATTTTCAGAGTAAGCTATCTGGTGAGAGTTCATGCCTCTGAACAGCAACAATCACCCATACAAATTTTCATCTGTATTTAGATTTAATGTAATCATTCAGAGCAATATTGAGCAAAGACCAAAAGAGATTTCTCAAGCGTTTATGTTTTAAATAAAGCAAAAAACAACATGGTAAGTGCTTTCACTGTGCTCTTCTTTTGTGCTTCTCCTGAGAAATATACAAATGGAAGAGTGATGTTTTTTAGCTCTATGTGCCTGCATTGATGTAATACTTATATTTGAAATACATTTAATTGCCTGGGAAATATTTATAGAAGCAACAGTAATTTTCAGGTCATATATAAAAAAAAAAATAATCATAGCATTTTGGAAAGAGACAGTAGCATGTGATGTTTAGAAGAACTAACAAGCCACGGTGTAACTGAATCCTCTAAGATCCTGTCACATTCAAAGGAAAAACACTTAGAAAATTGGAAAAATACATTTTTTCTAATATTGAGGGATCTATGATGTGCAGTGAAGCGTGAAAAGTCCAAGGTACACTGAAAAGGAGAAAACCTGATGACAGAGTGCCAGAGTTGCTAATGTCTTTTGATGTGGAGCGCAGTGAGTTCAGGTAGGGTGTAAGGTGATGACAGATGCAGTAGGTGGATGTGATCAGGAGGTGCAGCTAAAGGTAATGTGAAATGGGCAAAAGTAATGGGAAGAGGGAAAAATAATCAGCTGTAATAAACATGAGGGTCCATTGGATGTCTCCATTGTTCTGTTTCAATGAAGCAGTCATGCTGTCTTGCAGCATCACCTCAATAACTCCGGGACAAGTTTTTTTAGGCTGTTTGGAATTCTGCAGCAAATAGGTTATTTCATGGGATAACAGTCATAAGCAATGATGAGGGTGTAAAAGGTAGGGAAAAGAGAAAAGGTTTCATAATGGGTATGCAGGAGCTAGGCATAGGTTTTGTTGCATCTTATTTTATAGATAAGTACAGTATTTTTAATGAAATGTAAATGGACTAGAGCTTAAAATTAGGTGTCTGATTTATTACAAAAAATATAAAATGTAATCCTTTTGAAAAAGTTCCATCTAAATTGCAAATGACTTCATGTCTCTAGGGATCTGGAGCAGCAGCTCTTCTCTTTCTTTCATTTATATTTTTAAAGAAAAGCTTTTATTATTATTATTATTATTATTATTATTATTATTATTATTATTATTATTATTATTATTATTATTATTATTATTATTATTATTATTATTATTATTATTATTATTATTATTATTATTATTTGTGGAGACAAAAGAAAATGAACAAAACAATTCTGACCCTTGTTCTCATTACAGAGAGGAAACTGTTTTTTTTCCTAATGTGCAGGCAGGAGTTTAACAAGTGATGCAGATGATGCATTTGGAGCCTGAAATCCCGACTGGCCTGGGTTAGCAACATTGTGGCAGGTAGAAATCTTTGTGCAATGCTGAGTTACAGAAACAACAGCAGGAGGAACAATTAAAAGCTGGTGGGAGGTAATTTATTTGAAGCAACCAACATTGCCACTTCTGTAGCAGAAAAACATATAAGAAATATTTTTCAGCACTTCTATTAATCTCACTTTTATGGAAATATTTTAAACTGCTTTGGGGGATTTGAGTACCCAAATCATATTGAAACTAGAGAGGAAGTGGCAGTTTTACAGTCTGTCTGAAAATCTCAGCCCTCTTTAACAGGTGCCAAAGTCCCAGTAGAAAGGATCACTAAGAAAAAGCTTTTTTTTTTTTTTTTGAGAATAATGGAGAAAGAAGAGAGTTTGTAGGAGCCACTGCTCTAAATAGTTAATCAACAACTGCTTTTCCTGTTTGGCTGCAGTTTCTTCTCTAAAAAATGTCAACTCTGAAATAAGTGGGAGTCCTTGTTCAGTAACTCCCATCAATAGTTGCAAAATAAGAAGAGGATTTATAACACTTTGTTCAGCATTTCAATCCAATGCTGTATGGATAACCACTGACAGTGCCAACCTCAGAGAACATGGTTAGTTTATATTGTGGCTTTCTGTAACTTCTGGAAAGCACTTCATGTTCTTCTGAAATCTCCAATCTTTTGAATATAAAAATGTCCCTGTACAGGCTGGATGCTTAATTATTAGTGATTGTAACAAGTTTAAAACAAAGAAATAAACCTTCCCCACCTCTCCCAACAAAAAAAATAAACAAAATCAAAAACACATACATTGTAAACATACCATTTTTTTAATTTATTATTATTATTATTATTTTTAAGGTGGCCATATTCTTGAAGCCATCCACTACATGGTTTTGACAGAGAAACATAAGGTAGAATATCTTTCACCTGTGAGTCACTCACTGCTGCTTCAAAAACATATAAAGAAGATGTAGGACTGATGTATTTCCAGTGATTCTACCATCGTGAAATTCTGGACAGCCAGGCAAGTGTAAGCAATTTTGTACATTCAAAAATAAGTCAAAATACATTTGGAATCTGTATTGGAAGTGTATGTTGGTGTTTGACCTTCCACAGATTTATCGTTTCTTTTCTGTACACTTTCTAATTTATTCTGGTAGAAACTTGACAAAGGTAAAGCATTCTCCCTTTTGCAATAACCTCTGTTTTTGTAGGATGGAGCAAGTGGAGGTTTTCAGAGGAACTGAAAAAAGAATTAAGAATTAATCTCAATTTAACAACTAAGAAGGTGTATAGCTAGGCATTACAGATATTTCTGACTTTAGGTGACAAGCACCCTTTTGATACCACCACCTCAGTCAGCCAAATAGGATTTGATATATCTTCTTTTCACCTTCTATCCCTAAGATTTTTGATCATGTAAACCAAACAGCTCTAAGCTCAACCAGATTGCAGCCACTTAAACATTTTGAACATTTAATGTATATTTTATGGAGTTTAATTCCCTGTACTTAAAACAGTAAATGCTGACAGACTATAGGAAAAACTTTGTAAGAAGGTTTTAAGACCACTGAATATATAGTTATGTGTTCGCCTCTGTAAGTTTTTTACAAACTACTAGACAAATTACAATGAAAGCTTTGGGAAAATAGAAACTGTTCTTATTGAAATCTTGAGGACAAGTGGAGGTAAAATGCCATCCACTTTTTCTGTCTTACATGGATATGTGTCTTTGGAAACAGGACAGAATGGTTTACACATCCTTATGAACTTAGTCATTTGTCTTTTGTCTATAAAGTACTATACAGTTCCTGTAACAGGAATGAATGACTTATAAAAATAATATACATTTCAAAGGTTGTATGGAGTAGAGCCAGTCACCTTAACAAGCAGGGAAAGAAAGAAAATCATCTAATATTGAAACAACACTGCTGATTCAAGGCTGTATAAAGAGGAGATGAATAGGAAATTTGCACATGGACTCTATTTAAGAAGGTGGATGAACAAATCTATATTTTGTGTTGCAAATCACTTTTAATATAGTAAAGAAATAGAAGATTTCATAAATGTGTGTGTACCCATCTGCCAAAATGTCATTGTAATATGGAGCAATAAGTGAATAGTACCAAGAGAGAAGATGAAAGAGAAATATTACCCAAATCTATTGCCCAAAGAATAGTTTTAAATTCTCCCCTTGAAAGCCACCAGAACTCAGGCTGCTTCTCATAGTGATCCAAAGAGTATGTTGTCCCTGTTTCCAAGCTGCCATCAAATCTTAATGCTTTTATCCCAAATATGTAACTATAGAAAAAAATATTATATATATATAATATATATGTGTACACATATATATATTAGTATATATATATATAATATATATATATATATATATATATTATTTTTTTCCTTATATACAGTTCATATAATCAATCACTTTGCTGTGTGAAACTTCACTGATGGCAGACCAAGGCAAGGACTGTGTATTTGCTTCCAAACACAAATCTCACCCTGCTGACTGACTGATGGTTGCCATGGGTACAGCGATGCAGTGTCTCCTTTCCATTCTAAAGCAAAAAGCTTAAAACCAGGTTTCTGGTTAGAGTACAAAGAGTAAAATGTACACAGAGAACAATGTAAAGAGAACAAAAACTCAGTTGAATAGTTGGATATTAGTAGCTAACTGTGTTAGGTAGCTAGGGTTGTATTTTGCGAGATTGTTTTGGTTTGGTTTGGTTTTGGTGATGATGGTGGGGTAGACAGCAATTAATTTTTATAGGAGTTAGTCACCCAGTTTGAAAATCAGAACTGTGATCAGTCACTACCTGGCCTGTGGTTTTACAGCAGTAAGAAATGACACCACCAGAGGTGGCAGTGTATTTTTGCCTTAAGCTCTGGTTCATTAGCCCATGGAAGGTATCACATTATTTTCAGACTGTATAGTTTACAGGCACCCATCCCTCATCCTGCTCAAAGATCAAGGAGAACAAAGCTTCTCCACAGCAATCCATTTTACACACTTATATCTAAATCCACACTTACATATCTCCAGTGTATACCTCAGGGCTTCTGAGCTATTTATACTAACTTAATAACAGGTGGGCACATGCTGCCCATAGCAGAACCTGTAAGGGTATTTGGTTGTGTAAATTTTGGGCAGAAATACGATCTCTCTGGAGTACAGGATTTCTCTGTTTGGATGGGTTTTACCAGAATAAGAAGATACACATTTCTGTCTCTTGCTCTCCCTTTTTCCTGAAGTTTCTATGTGTTTTCTTGTTTTCATATTAATTCTACTTCCGGCTACAGTCACTGATGCAGGTTTTTCATTAATCTCCATTGAAGGATATTCCATGAGAAGGAACAGGGTGTTTTTCTGCCTCTTTTCCCTCCTTTTACCAGCACAAGATCTCTTTTACCCAGGCCCAGGATTAGCCAGCTGCTCCTGATCCACCAGTAAAGACATTTATAAACTGACGGTTCAGACTGCCTCTTTCTCTGCCAACTGCTTCAACATGCCAAAAGGCACGGGACAAAGACTGGAATCTGAAGAAATCTTAAAAGATAATAGAAGAAATAATTAAAAGCAAATGAAAGACAACTGTCCCCAACCAAATTCTTCGACCTCCTCCCCTTCAAGCAGTGCAGGGAGCGGGGACTGTGGTCTGTCCCTGACACTTCACCTTCTCTGCTCCACGGTCCCTCTCTGCCCCTGCTCCACTCGGGGTCCCTCCCATGGATGCCGGCCTTCCCCAACTGAGCCTGCGGGGGCTGCCCACAGGCAGCAGCTCTTCAAGCACTGCTCCCACACGGCTCCATCCCACGGGGTCCATCCATCCCCCAGGAGCAAACTGCTCCAGCACGGGTCCCCCACGGGTGGGCGGCAGCTCCCCCCAGACCCCCTGCTCCTGCGTGGGCTCCTCTCCACGGGCTGCAGCTCCGGCCCGGGGCCTGCTCCTGCGGGGGCTCTCCATGGGCCGCAGCCTCCTCCAGGCCACATCCACCTGCTCCACCGGGGGCTCCTCCACCCATGGGGGGGCTGCAGCGTGGAGATCTGCTCCATGTGGGACCCATGGGCTGCAGGGGGACAGCCTGCTCCACCAGGGGCCCCTCCACAGGCCACAGGGGAACTGCTGCTGCCTGCCTGGAGCACCTCCTGCCCTCCTGCTGCACTCACCTGGGGGGCTGCAGGGCTGCTGCTCACTCTTCTCTCTCCCAGCTGTTGTTGTGAAACAGGTTTTTTGTTGTTGTTGTGCAGCAGGCTGTACATATCTAATATGGAGCAGGCCATCCCTACAGCCCCCCACTACCAAAACCTTGCCATGTAAACCCAATACATGAGTAAACAGACTTTTAAACCAGCAATGTGTATTACTCTTGTTAAAGAAGTTTAATTTCTGATTAAGTACAAATTTCCATTATTTTGCAGACAAAGGAGATTTGGAAATGGTGGAAGGTGGTGCAATAGGAAGCGACACACCTACCAATCTATGTCTGTCTTAAGCTAGGCTAAGTAAGATGTGAGTGTGAAAGCCCCATGAGCAATTTTTAGCTTTTTGTCTAAACTAGTTTGAATAGTATTTTTTCATTGGCATTTGAATTACAGTTCTATCTGTCAGAGTTGTTGCTTGGAAATAAAATTGGCCATGATTGTGACACTTTCTGGAAACATTTTTATATGATCATATTTTTGCAGTGTCCATTTCAATTGCTTTCTTACTGGCAGAGGCAGATATGAGCATGAGGCTGAATTTTACATACTTTAAAAAAGATCGGGTCTATAATACATCATTAGATATATGAATACTAATTCATTTGAACTTTTGATCAAAAACTGCTTTTTACAGGCAAAATGACAGGTTTAGAACAGAATCTGAAATAGAATATAATCTGAAATAAGACACTCCCCCACCCCCACTCCCACCCCCCGCAAACTCACCATAATTGTGTAAAACTTTTGAATAAACTCGTTTTGCTCTACTGGACAGCACCACACAGTCAAACAGTTTGGTGCATTTTGTTCAACCATACCTAAGAAGAGTGCTATACAGCATGCCAGGCTCTGCAAAAAATTAATCCATCTTTACCTCTGTGGGAAACAGCAAGTGCTAAGCGAGATAAAGCATAGTATTCTGTTTCAGGTTCTCAGAATTAAATCTGAAACTGGGTATAGACAATTACCTGATACAAACCTCAATGGCAATGCTATTGCAAAGTGAATTTAAAGCTAATGAAATTGAAATATTAAAGAGCAGCACATCATCTAATTATTAACAATTACAATAAAATCTAAACCTTTTATTGTTTCTGAAAGAAAAACAAAAATTTAAGTGGAAAAAAATCAATCTTTGAATGACCAAGTACTTGGCATTCCTGCAAGAGAAATGTACCATACCTTTATGGAAATGTATCCTGAAATACTCAGAAATAGGTCTTATACAAACATTACCATATATATACACATACACATACTGAGTTGACCCTAGTCAGCATTTAATTCTAACATGCACATTTCTAGATAAAGGTAAAAGAATACCAATGATAACATCTAGGAGAAGATGAGTTCAGGTGTACCTTGGGGAGGGGTGGGGAAGGGCAGGAGAGGGAGAAGTATTATGAAATAGGTTTATCTAATTGAAAAATATAAAAAATACTATATGACAGAACTGCAGATTCTCAAGAAGAACTTGTCTTTCTTGGAAATAATAATAAAGATTCCTAAAGGTCAATAAAAGAGGAAAAAATAAGGAGATCTTGATGATGTTGCTGAACGGAATTGCAGGCTGAAAGCATCCAATGTTTGCCTTTTTTCTCGGGTCTCATTTTTAGAACTATTGAATATCTCCAGAGAAAGTTGGTAGGTGCAGTTGAAGTTAATTGAAGTTGCAGATGATCTAAGAATTCAGAACTTCAGGGTATACATATTCCTGATGATTATGCTTAAAATGAAAAATACCCCAAACTTTCCCAAATAAATATTGATTTGTTGTAGGAAGACAAAAGAAGAAAACTGAAACTAGTAGGAAGCAGCTGTACCCAGGGCTGCTTACGTTTTAACTCTTTGTATGCATTTATTTTTAACCAATTCATATTTTCCTGTTGTATAAAGTATTTTCTCAAGAATTGTATCTTTATTTATTTCCTCCTGTAAAAAGGTACATTCTAATAGTTTTTATAAACTTGTGGCCTGAGTCCTGATTTTTATTCAAAGGGCAGGAATTATCATGAATTTTGATGTGATCTCTTTTCTCTTTGCAAGCTGTGAAGTGATAAAAAGTATTGGATTTAGACTAAATTATGCATGCTGTCAATATCTCACTTCAATACAGTAATGAGTGACTTACTAGGGGCTACTTGCCACCCAAAAAAACTGTCAAAATTAAAAAAAAATAAAAGGAAAGGAAAAAGATATCAAGCCTTGAGGTAAGAAGGAAGATTTTTACTATATTATTAGAAATTTGTTTTATATACCTGGACAAAAATGCAGCATCCCAGGAGCTTATCTTTCAATCTTCTGTTAGCATACAGCTGTGTCCTTTTTGATGCTAATAACTATCATTGTGACATAGCTTTTTAAATTGATTCTTACAGAATTTTGTGACCTATAGTTATAATAAGGTAGTGGCAGTCATGAATTTTAATGTTAACCAAAGTGCTTTAGCTGATTTAAACCTTCTCTAAGATTTCTATTTATTTATTTATTTATTTAGAGAAAAGGCTTCAACACTTCAACAGCCATGTATTTAGTATATCACTTCAGGTTGGATTTTTTTTTTTTTTTAATTATTGTTGCTACTTTTTTTTTTTTTTTAATTTATTACATACCGTTGGTATAATCTCTGGAATTCTTCATGCTTAATTTTTTTCAAAAGAAGAAACAAAGCTCCAACAGCATGAGAGGAACTTCTGCAGTCCCACACATAACCAGCCCCACAGGTTTATGCTATTTATGTTGCAATTAAATGAGGACACCTTGCCATACCACATGGAATATAAGTATAATAATGGGTGAAGATGGAACCTTTTGGAGGAGGTTGTGAAACTTCATTTGTGTGTGTTTACTGTATTTCTATCCATTTCTGCATTATGAGACGCCAGTAAAAAAAAGTGACTTTACCTTAATCTGTTTATTTTCCCTGGAGGATACTCAAAATCCCATTCTTACTCTTCTACATTTCTTAGAATAGAAAATCCTCCCCAGACAAGTACACACATTTATTTATTTATTTATATTTATTTTTATATATTTATGGTACTATTGAAACTGAGTCACTTAGGAACCCAAGTCATGCTTTGAGATCAGTGTTCTTCTAAGTAATTGAGACCAGTCTGGTGCACGTGTAAGTGAAATTAAGCTTCTGCAACTAGGATACTGAAGTACCTCCCATGCCCAACTCATATGTCTAAATTGAATTTCAGCCCATATGTCACTTAGGTCTTTTTGAAAATGGGGTCCACCAGGTTTCTCTGGCCAGAACAGTGAATAGTAAACTATGTGAGAATGCATCATTACTATTACTTTCTAGCATCATTTATTTTCAATACCTGATTCTTCACACATTATTCATACATAGCCTAACATCTTGTTTCTTCTTTCAGTTGGCATGCACAGTTCCACCTCATTAGTGATCACATAAATACATTAGGTAGGGGTTGTGAAGAAAATAGAAATGAAGAAGAATGTAAATTATTTCACTGACTGAAACAGGGAGGGATGTGAAGGAACTGTCCTGGAACACTGCTGAATTTGAAGCAGGAACAGACCGAATTAAAGTCACCAAGAAAACTTACTGAAGTGTGTCTTTGCAGATGTGAATTTTACTTTTTGCAGTAGAATTGATAAGACACTGGATACAAACAACCCAGAAAATCTGGACCCTGATTTGAATTTTTAGCCATTTTCCATATTCTTTCTTATCTGAATTATATTCTTGAAAATAAATTAAAAGACTGCAACTCCAGTTCTCCCACTCATCTGTTTTTATGGCCATCTTCCTTTTACAGTTGTTTCACCTCTCCCTGACATCCATAACATACGGTTCAAATTTTCAGATGCAAGTTTTATCTTCTCAGTGGAGGAGAGACAAAACCACTGTAAAATTACCTGAGAGATTCTTTATCTAGTCATTCTGGTTCTAGTGTGAGTTAAATATTTGATAGCAGCAACTGCTCATGTTTGTAACCCTGATATCAATAGTACATGCTCCACAGCACTTTTCATTTGGTTAGAAATTTTTTTAAGGCATTTTGTGATTGTATTCGTTTCAACACAGGAGAAATAAAAACTGATTGCATTGTATTTCTTTAGGCATATTTCTGAACTAGAGAAATGTCTATCTCAGGATTTATCATGCTTTGCTGATTCCATAAAAACTGTGTTTTAAACTATCTATATTTTTTTAATTTTTTTTTTAACTTGATATTTCCATTTTATTATTTTCTGATTTTTAGAAATATTTAGGTCTGTAAAATTAATGAGCAAAATTAGACCTGTTTAAATAACCCTTAAAGCTACTATTTCCCAACATATTACTGTTAAAACAGGTTTGCAGGCAAATCAAAGTTTTAAAATAGTGCTAGCCTACTGTTCAGGAAATTGTTTTGAGATGTGAGTGTCATTGTGGGCTGATACTTTCAGCTATAGTGTGTTAAAAACCAAACTTATCTTTTAAATCTACTAATTTAGCACTTAGTATCTGAGAAGGGAGAGAAAACTGAGGCTATATTTTTTGTTCCCTGAGTCTTTTTATCTGTTTTTAAGGTTGTTGGGTGAATACCTGTTGTTAAATAAAGAGCACAACCTACAAAAACCTGATGACTGAAATTTCTGTGCATGCTGGGCATTTAACAGTGTTTAAACTCAGCCACAGAGCCAAAGTTACAGTGCTCTATCAGAACAAAATATTGCTCATGCAAACTAGTTTTGTATTTGTTTCTGCTTGCATAATTCTGTGCTGCTAACCACACTGGGGACAGCAAGTTATCTGAAATAGTTGTTTCTGAACCGAAGGGTAAATATAAGCTGTCAGTTGATAAAACAGGATCCTTTGTACTTAGTTGAGATCACCACTAGCTCTGTGATGGACCAGCTATGCTCTTTTCCTGCAGAGACACAAGAGGGCACAAGTTTGAGTCTTGCTTTGGACTCTTATGGATTGTGATGCTGAAGATGGTGCTTACTTATCCAGGGTGCCTTAGCCATGCTAGCCTGCTTGATTGCCTCCCTGCTGGTCAGATCATGATTCAGATTGTTCATGTTAACATAATAAGGTTCTAACAGTCTAAGTGCAAGGTGCTGCACCTGGTTTGGGGCAATTGCAGTCAAGAGTACAGACTGGGAGAAGAACTCACTGAGAGCAGCTCTGCAGAAAAGGACCTGGGGGTTCTGGTGGACAAAAAGCTCTACATGAGCCAGCAGTGTGTGCTTGCAGCCCAGAAGGGCAACTGCATTCTGGGCTGCATCAACAGAAGGGTGGCCAGTGGGTCAAGGAAGGTGATTGTCCCCCTGTACTGTATTCTTGTGAGGCCCCACCTGGAGTACTGCATCCAGGTCTGGAGACACCAGGCACAAAAAGATGTGGACCTGTTAGACCAGGTCCAGAGGAGAGCCATGAAAATGATCAGGGGACTGGAGGACCTCTCCTATGAAGAGAAGCTGAGAGAGCTAGGGGTATCCAGCTTGGACCAGGGAAGACTCCAGGGAGTGGCCTTCCAGGACTTAAATTGGGCCTACAAGAAAGCTGGAGAGGGATTCTTTGTCAGGGAGTGGAGTTGCAGGACAAGGGGTAATGGCTTTAAAACAGAAGAGGGAAGATTTAGACTTGATGTTAGGAGGAAACTCTTTACTGAAAGGGTGGTGAGGCACTGGCAAAGGTTGCCCAGAGAAGCTGTGGATGCCCCATCCCTGGAGGTGTTGGCAGGGGGTTGGAACTGGGTGATCGTTAAAGTCCCTTCCAACCCAACCTATTCTGTGATTCTGTCCTCCTTCACTCTTGAACCACACAAGAAGCTCATAGGTGTTTATACAGGTGCCTGGTGATTCGTGGTTTGTGGTTGTTCCTACATTATCCCCTCCTCTTTTGCTCCTCCTCATGTTTGTCCAAGCAGGGTGGAAGCTTAGCCTCTATTGAAGGTGTTTCTCCCACTCCAATTGGAAACTGAGGGCTCTTGCAAAGTGTGTGCGGAAGGATGGGGCTGCTGTGCCATTCTAGATTGAGCTCATTTTCAAATTAATGGGTGTAATGCACATGTTATACCTGTATCATCTTCAGTAATGTCTATAATATACACGAGGTTTCAATTTTGCTATTATTACATGCTTTGTTATTGCTTCCATAAATGTATATTTCTTCCAAAAATTATAACAAAGACTTAGTAAGTCCAGATCCATATAATTTTTATGAACACTCAGACAAGTATTAATATTATTTATGTTCTGTTATCATAAGTGTACCAGCATATTTGTTCATATAATTTCCAGAGTTTACGTTTAACTCTCCTGGTTAGCTGGTCCTGTGGCCTTTGGAAGCTGACCATTGTCCTTGCTTTTAGTAAGGTAGTGTAGGTAACAGAGTATTACAGATGCATCCAATAAGAATAAACCATACTTATGGTAAATGTGCTTACCTGCTCTTCAAAGATGAGAAAAAAAAATATATATAATATTTCAGATTTTCTTTGTTGTTGTTGTTGTTGTTGCTGTTTAACTGTTATCGGATGTAACATTTAAATTCATATCTAATGCTGAAGAGAGCAAGTGGTATCCTGCAGCATAGTATTGAGGCTGTGATGCTCAAGTATAACAAAGACTTGTTCAGGTGAAGCATAGAGACACAGAGAAATGGCATTTCAGAATGGATTCATTGAAATGTGTAAAGGGTTTCAAAGGAATGAAATGTATCACTCAGGCTCTGATTAAAATGAAACTGGAGGCATTGAGCTGCAGGTGAACAAAAGGGAGAGTTAATAGTGCTTAATGAGAGGCCTAAAATTGTTTGAAAATTACTCTGTAAATGACGTTTTAGTTCCTAGATGGTAGTTTAATTATAATTGAAATACTCATAGCATAATGGTGATGACAGAGCTCCTGTTGCAGATGATTTCTGGCAGCACTCTAAGGGACAGCAGCACTAAAACCTGGTGCCTCTCCCCTTGTTCTCCATGCCTCTCACATGTGAATGGGCATTGTTTGCTTTGCAGGTATGTGAAGAAGAAGGGAACATTGAGATAGAATGATGTGTTCAGAAATACTTATCAACTTCAACTTCAGTCAGTGCAAAGCCATTAATAAGAAAATGGGCACCCTGGAAACAAATAGACATATCTTTCACACTTAAGAAGTGATTGCCTGAACAAAGCTCAATTTTGTTTCATTTTTAAAGCAAATAGATAGAGTAATCAGAGAAATAAGAAGCAAATTCCAATCCCATAAAACCTGTTTTTCAATAAGAAAGCAAACACAGGCTTGTATGTATTGAGCATTTTTTGTACTCTTTCTGTCTTGTTTTTATTTTTGTGTATATTGGTAATCAGAATAGCTTCACTTCCATTCGTGAATTGGCTCCTATTCTGTAATGTAAGGAGTGTCATATGCTTTAGATTATATATAATAGTGCCTGTTGATATCAATGAGCTTTTTTTGGATTATTCTCATCACTTCTTCCTGAAACATACAGCTACACTAAAATAAAACACATCAGAAAATAACAATGTATCGTAAATCTGTGATTCTTGTACATTGCAAACTGAGTATCCTGATTTTTTTTTTCTAGGGTTATTAAGGATAAGGATAGGTTATTTTTTCACATTAAGTTGTTTATTTGGTCAGAAACTTGAAAAAAAAACGTCTTTTGGTGAATGTAATTTATTATAACAATTTCACCTGTGATTTCCCTGTCATATCCATCATGACACAGAACTTCTGAGTTTAAACAAATGCATATCAGGAGGATGTCTTAGCATAAAAATTACCTCTGGTACAACAGAGGCTGGCATTACATTAGCTAAACAAAATTAGTAAGGCCGGGGAGGCCTTAAAAGAAATAACTTCAGAAAAAATGTCCTTTTGAACAATGAACAGCAATGCAGAGAGGTAGAGTAAGTGTTCATGATTAATCTGCAGTGAGCCTGTTTGGTCTGAAACAAAATATACTGCTTAGGCAGCAGTGTTGTTTAATGATGTGAAGTTGCTTAGTAGTCCAGAATGAGAGAAAAATACCTTACTATTATACCGATGAGATATTGGTTCTGGGGCCCCCAGTATAAGACATGGACTTAACAGTGAGTCCAGAGGAGGTCCATGAGAATGACCAGAGGGCTGGAGCACCTCTCCTACTAAGACTGGCTGACAGACTTGGGGTTGTTCAGCCTGGAGATGAGAAGGTTCTGTGTAGATCTTACAGCGGCCTTCTAGTACCTAAAGGGGGCCTGCAGGAAAGCTGGAGAGGGACTCTTTGTCAGGGAGTGAGTGGAGGGAGAAGACAAAGGGGAATGGCTTTAAGCTAAAAGGTGGTAGGTTTAGACAAAAGGAAGAAATTCTTCACTCAGAGGGTGGTGAGGCACAGACACAGGTTGCCCAGAGAAGCTGTGGCTGCCCCATCCCTGGAGGTGCTCAAGGCCAGGCTGGATGGGGCTTTGGCCAACTTGGTCTGGTGGGAGGTGTCCCTGCCCATGGTAGGGGGTTGGAACTGGTTTGTCTTTAAGGTCCCTTCCAACCCAAATCATTCTGTGGTTCTAGGTAACACTGTGCCTTGCGGCAGATGTACTTTTAGTGTGTGTGGTGCAAGGGTTATTCTGTCGAACCCTACAAAGCTGCAAAGTGGGTTAACAATGTGGTGGAGATGATATAAATCCACCCATGATTTCTCAGGTGACAGTGTTCAGAATAGTTATTTTAAATTACTTATTTCACCTCTGACATTGATATTACTGTTGCTGCAGATTAATCTTCATTAGATAACTTCAGAAAGGGCAAGAAATTTCAGCAAAACGTAGTTCATGCTTTAGACTATCTTTTGCGTGTGTGTGTGTGTGTAACTATCCTACTCTGACATAGTTCCACCTTACAGAAATACTGCTCTTGAACAGGCTAGACAGTTTCTCTTAGTTTCTCTTTGGCAGCCACATGCCCAGTTTAGTAATCCACCTAAGCCTTTCTCCACAGTGTCCTTATCAAGGAAATTGCACATAGCTGTGCTATTTTGTAGAAGCTTGACAGGTGCTCAAAGAGCTTGTGTTTGTTAACGGTAAATGGGTTCCTTCTTCTCACTCCAGAAATTTGGATCTTCACTGCTGATCTTTAAATGTTCAAGGAACTGCCTGAGCACTAGCGTATATGTTCCAAAGACTGTTCCTAGGCTTAAATAGCTTTCCATTTGCTCTTTGTTGCCTTTATAAACCTCACACCCCAACCTCTCAAACATACTATCTTCATAGACTTTTTTTTTTAATATTTTTTATTTATTTTTTTATTTTTGAACAATATAACAAATGGCAGAAACAAATATTCAGCATCTTTCTCTTATGTCAGGCACAAATATATGGCTGAAAGCAAAACATCGAAAGGAAGTTTGATGAGCAAAAATTTCAGTTTAACAATGATCTGCCAAATGGGGGTTGTGGATCTTTGACTTATTTGTGATGACTGACCTTATTTTTTTCAAACTGACTTTTGCCATGTGGGTGATGAAACTGTATTAAGTTAATGAGCTCAAGGCTAACATGTGAAGCTGTGCAAGGTGTTTCTGAGGAAATTTAAAACTGATTTTTTTTTGTCCAAACTATTTGAAAAAAAAAAAAAGAGAAGGCTGTAGCAATCAATCTTGTAGGAAATTTGTTTTAATGGATGAGACAAAATATTTATGATGGGTCATATATCAAGTATGGCAAGAAAAAGTTTCCTGTTTGAACTCAGGAAATAAAAATATACATTAAAAGTGCTCTCCAAAGCCTGTTTGTGGGGGGTGAATGATTTTCTGGATGGAAGAAGATGCTATGGAACATTTGAAAGTTATGGAAGGTATAAAGGTGCTGCCTGTCTTGGGAAGCAAAGAGGAGTTTGTGCATGTTTGTGTGTTTTTAGAAAGCACGAGGAATTCTGTGTGTGCACTTGTGAAAGAGCAAGTGAGATGGTAAGAGCTGGCAATAACCAATGCTTGTTCTACTGTTCTTTGTTTCTTGCTGCTGATCAGGAAGAGCCAGGAACCTTCCCAGCCAGGTGGCACGTTTTGGGGCTGGGCAGATGAGACTGTTCTGGCATGAGTGTTCTGAACAGTATCCTGAAACAGAAGGCTCTTGAAAGGAGTCAGAGAATTTATATGGTCCTCTTGGGCATAAAGAGAGGTTCACCACTGCATATTTTAGATGTGACTTTAAACTTATTTACCGGTAATGGAAGATTTGGGTAATTTGTTAACCTACGGTTGGTGCCAAGAGAAGGTTGAGCAGTGGTAATGCTGAAGAAGTGGGGGATGGGGATGTTCCCAGATGAGCCATTGTTTGGGGCAGTGTTCCAGAGATGTGGCTGATGAGATATGAGATGGGTGTTACCTCAGATATTCTTAAACAACAAGAAAGTAGCTACCTGAACTGCTGGAGTACGACAATGTGAACAGGAGATTTAATCCCTACAGTCGGAGATTTAATCCCTACAGTCAGAGATTTACAACAAATGTAAAACAGTTTTCTAGGGTGGTTGCATGTTTTTCTGAAATGTAGCAAAGGAAGCACTAAACCAGTGTTGGTTGTAAGGGACTTAGATAAAGTGGGAGATACACAGGAGGAGAAGGGAGGTAATTACCAACAAAAAAATTGTCACTGAGAGAAAGCAAGGGATGAAAGGCAGAGCAGGTATCAGCATGAGTAATATCAAGCAGAGAGCTGTAAAATGCCATGGGAGCTGCAGTCTGCCCAGCTGATGTACAAGGCAAGCTGCCACACACTTTGGTGGTATAATATTTACAGCAGGAATCCTATGCAAGTGTTGCAAGGATGCCCAAGGAAGTCTGATGGCTTGGGCTATATGCATTGTATTCACCAGTGCTGTAAGAGGAGATAATAAAAATTGGAGCCTTTAAAAATTCAATCTAATAAGATCTGGCTGTCTTCCCAAACAGCTGGAGACATTGCCAGGGCCTCCGAGCTCTGACAGACATTTCCATGTAGACAGACGGTCCTATTACTAAAGAAGCATATGTTCTATGTTCAGAGTTTGTCCTTCCAGTCCTGTCCCATGAATGTTTTCAAACATGGCATTCTGGCATCCAAAAAGAAACCTAAAAGTGTATTTGGCATTTGATGTTTTACTGCATCTCCTCTAATGTTTCCATCAGATAAAAGGTGCTATCAAATTGAAGCACAGATACTGACTTAGTTTATTTTGAAAATAATTTTATTATTATTATTTTCGTAATATATTATTTATAGGAACTGGTCTCTGGTCTTTCATTTTCTCCTTTAGTAACAAACAATTCAGGTAAACAAAAGTTAACTTATGTTTCAAATGTCAAATCAAAAAAAAAAGAGAACAATATATTTTAATTTACGAAGAGACAGTTATCTTGTATATAATCTCATACAATTCTTGTAAGATTTTCAAGCAGCATCATGTTGCAAGTCACTCCTTTGCTAAATTCTTCTAAGCCCCTCAAAGTGCCAGCAGAGGAGCCCTGAGAGTCCTCTGGAATAAGTAGCTCCAGGTGTAGGTGGGAATTTTCAGAAGTGAGAGAAAAATGTAATTTCTGAAAAAGAATCCATACTAAAGAGATTATAACTGGAAGGAAATGGGGAAAATTGGGTTCAGTAAAATGTCACAAAAGGTTCAATAGAGTTTTGAAAGATTTCCTGGCAGTTTTTTTTTTTTTTTTTTTTTTTTTGACTTCCTCTGTGGTATAGCCATCATTTCTGAAATGATTTCTGAAATGATGGCTATACTTTCGCGTTCATGTTCACATTTTCTTCCTCATCGCATGTGCTTAATTATCATACCAAACTTTCTCCTCTTCTGGAAGATCTCACATAGCACACATCATCAGCAAGCAGATTGCAGGTTTGGGATCTCATTTCACCTCTTTTGCCTAACAGGATCACAATTACCATTAAGCTGCCCTAGAGGAAGTGGTCATTGCTCCTAGGAAGAAAGAGGGTCTTTTGGAGGATCACATCAATGACATGTCTTTGCAGGTTGTGTCATGGAAGAGTGCATCCTTTTCAGAATAAGGCTGGCACTGCCAACCCTGTGAAATCCATGTGGGGAATCATCACATCATAAACTTGTTGAAAAAGTTGTGTTGGAGGGACCTACTCAAAGCCATGTTCCAAACTGGGTTAAATTCAGCATTAACTGGTTGTTTCAAGGCCCTGCTTAATGCAGTGGTGGCTCAGCAACTTCTTAGCAACTTCTTAGCTGAGCAGATGGCAACTGCATCTTTTGTGGAAATAGAGCAGGAACATTAGCCTGGAACGGGTTCTGTCTGTTAGCATTTTCCACCTTGTCACTGACGTCTAGTAGATTGTGACATTTCTTTCTATTCCTAAATTGCAGAGCAAGAGTTAGGTTTACTCTCTTAAACCTGAATATAGATTATCAAACAACATACCTCAGAGCCTTTAGGCATGCAGTTATGCTCAAGGCAGAGCACAATAGTATCGATAAGAAAATAAAAGAAGAAAGTCCATATTTTTTGCCAGAAAACTCATTCAAATCCTCTTAATCTTCCAAAGGAAAATCCAGTACAGAAATATACTTTTAACTGAGATATAATCATATACAAACCAATGAGATCAAATATACTTTGCCATCAGATAGGAATAAATAAATTACATTTCACGTATTAAAATCTTTGATATTTCAGTGGTGTTTTTGCTTGAAAGTGATTTCTCACATCCTGTGTAAAATGCAATTTTGATCACAATAGCATGTTAATTTGTTGAAGAATTATCATTTTGCCTACAAAAATGTTACTTTTCCCAAAACAGCTTTAATTAACTGTTTGATCTAGTCATTCATCCTTTTCTCTATTGTGTTCAAAACCCTTAACCTGTTTTTACATCAGCTATAAGCCCTGTGAAGTAACAGATACACCTTGATATACAAAGTTGTTCTGGCAATGAAGGCAGGGTAATCTCATTGAATTAGATAGAGAACTGAGAACTGGATGTTAGATTAGCAAGAGTTATGTTCTGGATGTTCCTGTAATGCACAATTCTGATTTTTTTTTGTCCTGGATCACCAGCTATGTTTTTGTTTGTTTGTTTGATTGCATGCTTTTGTTTGTTTCCTAGCTTGAAATAGAAAAATTCCTCAATGACATTTGTCTTGCACAATTGTATGTAAAAAAACAATGTGCCTTGGTGGGGGCTCACTTTAGGGTTGTTTATAACACCTATCGCAAAACAGTGAATGCAAGGACTTAATGGAAGAACTTGTGTCTTTAATGTGAAAAGAAGGGAACAAACCTTTCAGATGCTGAATACACACAATCTTCACTGGAACCTGAGGAAGTCTGAGTGTGTTCTTCGTACCTCTTCAGCACAAGTTGCTTGTGAAAAAATGCATAGTGCAGACTTCACTGTATGTACATGTATCTATTTGCAGACACTTCACAAAAAGAAAGTGTTACAACCCTCATTTTCCTGGTTGCTTTGCTCATACAGGTTCTACTGTGCACAGAGACTCTGCAACCAGGATGCACACAATTTATGAGCACATAACAAGTTTATTGACTACTCACACATAGTATGGGTCTGGGACTGTCATGAGGCTAAACATAAATAGCCTTTCTCCCTCTCTGCAATTTTTCAGGTGAGTCAAGTGGGAGATTTTGGCTGGTGTAGCTGCTCGGACAGGCTGGCTCATGAACTTACTGGGTTCTCACTGCCTTTTTCCCCTCAGTGCTTCATGTGTTTTCATCCTGATATTTAAGTTTGATACCATGAGCCACTGTTGACAGCAAAATCATTTCAATTTTTGCCTTTGCTTCTGCTGTTAAGTGGCGTGGATGCCAAGTCCCTCAGTCCTCTAGGTAGCACACTGCTGTGTGGCCTCAGTCAGCCACTAAGGTATTTTCAAAATCAGGACCATGCCTTTCTCTGATCCAAGCTGGACCTCTCTCTCTCTCTGTTCCCGGGAATCCCTTGTTCTTTTATCATTAATAACTACTAACCAGGTCAATCAGAGAAGACATGTTTTCACGGAGTTTACTGCTGGCAAATCACATAAGGAACAAGGTCATTTCGGGGCTTGTTCCAAATTGTTTCAGAAGACCTGCTGAAAAGATCCAGGAAAGCTGTGACTGCTTTTAAAAATGATGTAGAAGCAAGCTGACATGCAATGTAATCGTAAAGAGTTTCCCTGCGTAATCACCCTTGGTGAATGTGTTTCTTACCTAAAAATTATGCTGACTTGCAAGTGTTAACTACTTGTGCTTAAACAAGCTGATAATTCACTATCCTCTATATAGCAGTGTACTGTATTCTCAATGTGACAACAATACAATTTTAAAGTGATTTAGACTACAGCTTTATTTTCATTAAAGTTATGAATAGATGCAGCTTTCCAATCAGAGTAACCACTGGTCTGAAGCGAAAGCATTTGCCATAATAGCATGACATTTTTTGCATTTTCATTATATAAACCAATCATTTTCTAGTATTAGAAACTAAATTTTATTTCCATAGTGCTTAACTGCTGCAAGGTTGTATGCGCCTCATGAGCTTAAGCTGTGATTTTGCAGGATAGAGTGTGTTGCAGAGAAGAGAACAGAATAATGATCACACAGAAGCCAGCAGTTGACCGCCACATTATCCTACACAGAAAGACTACACACAGCATCACAGACAGACTGTTCTGGCTGGGTTTCTAGTATTTCTAGGCAGTGGATGAACCATGCAGAATCACTTTTTTTCACTGCCTTTTCAGGCAACATGGAGTTGATCTGGCTGTGGTGAACTTACAGCTTCCAGGATTGCCATGGGTTCTTTTTACAGACAGCCAGACTTACAAGTAAAGTGATAGCTTAACTTTATTCTTTTCTGTTTTGTTCTTTCAGTATCTAGTGGGATGCAAGCAAGGGCTCAGAATAATATGAAATTCTGCAAGAACCATGCAGAGATATGGGAGCTTGTTCAAGTGCTAATATATATTCTGCTTTCCAAAGTTATCCAGACAAAGGGTGAATACATCAGCTCCTTGGCTCTGACTCATTTTCTGCATCTACTTTCCAATATCTGTTATTTTCAGGATTTTTTTTTTTTATTTTTTTTTTCAAGCTTGCAGTTACCTTTGACTCTTGTAGAATATAATAGGGATTGCCCTCCAAGTTCCTCCTTGAGTTTGTTTACAAAGCTTATAGCCGTGCAGCAGCACAGTTACACTCCCCATGCTCTTCCTTTCTTCTTGTTTTGGTCCCCCAAATCCCTGATCATCTGGCAGAATCCCTGATATCTGCTGAACCTCAGCTGTCACTGTGGAGGCAAAGGGAAGGGAAAAATATCCTCTGATCTTAGGTCAGTTCAACAGCAGGAGGTAGGTCTGTGTTTTCAGCTCCCATTTCTATTGTTTTCAGCTGGGAATGTACAGGCATGGAGTAGAACTTTTCAAAGAGTACATGAAAGGTCTGTCTTTTAACTTCTCTGACAAGTAAAAAGGCTACTGAGACTGTGCAGCTTCAGCACAGGTTTTGTCATGTCAGCAGGGTTGAGCTGCACTACAGGATCAGAGCTAGAATTTTCTTCTTTAGCTTCCTTTTCTGATATTTCAGCATGCCTTCACAATGTTGTACATGATGGGGAATACTTGTGGTTGAAGTATCAGGACAGTGTTGCTTTGAAAAGGATAAAAATCTTGTCAGAGGAAAAGAACCTAAACTAGATCTGACCAGTTAACCATCATGATATGAATAAATTATATAAAAATCACAGAAGTGCATCAGAAGTCAAAAGTGGAGTTTATTAGGCAAGCCAGTAACAGAGCTTTTCTTTAGTTCCTCCTGCTCTGAGTAATTCTGCATGTTTCTTAACACATAGTTATCCATGCCTCAGCCAGCCCCATGCCTCATATCAACAAGAAGAGTAAATTCTCTCCATGGTATGAAAAACCCAATTCCAATGCTATCTTTTCCTGTTTTAGAATGTTTGATTGCCACTAATATTATTCAATTTATGTGTTAAATTTGTAGCTCAGACTTTCTGGAGTTCAGACACTGTCACTGGTGTTCAGTATCAATGGACACTCTTTGCTCTGCAGTTATACTGGATACACTCTTGCATTTTTCATTACATATCTATATACATATATATATAGCATATATATATAGTATATAGTATATATACACGTATATATATACTATATTCTGAACCATTGTTTTCTGGGGCCAAGCCCCATTTGGAAAGAAATATGACAAGAAATGTCAAGGACAAGAAGGAAGGCTTCTTCAAATACATTAGTAGCAAAAGGAAGACTGGGGAAAATGTTGGCCCGCTGCTGAATGGGATGGATGCCCTAGTGATAAAGAATACAGAGAAGGCAGATAATGTCTTCTTCTCTTCTGTCTTCACTGCTAAGACCAGGCCTCCGGAATCTCAGACCCTAGAGACAAGAGAGGAAGTCTCACAACTCCTAGCCCTTGTACTTGTGGGGGACTTCATCTTATCAGATGTCTGTTGGAAATATAACACAACAGAGAGGAAACAATCTAGGAGGTTTCTAGAGTGTGTGGAAGATAACTTCCTGACACAGCTGGTGAGTGGGCCAACTAGGAATGGTGCCCCACTGGACCTTTTGCTTGTGGGTGATGTGAAAGTTGGAGGTTATTGCCATTAAAGACACTAAAACATGCTTCTATAAATACATAAACAAGAAAAGGAGGATGAAGGAGATCTCCATCTTTTATTAGAGGTGAAGGGAAAGACGATGACAAGAGATGAGGAAAAGGCTGAAGTACTTAATGTCTTTCCCTCAGTTTTTAGCTGCAAGACCTGTTGTTCTCTGGATACTCAGTGCCTTGAGCCAGAAGGTAGGGGCAGGGAGCAGCCCTCATAATCCATGAGGAAATGGTTAGTGACCTGCTACACCACTTAGGCACACACGGGTCTATGGGGCCAGATGGGATTCACCTGAGGGTACTGAGGGAGCTGGTGGAAGTGCTCACCAAGTTGGTTTACATCATTTATCAGTGGTCCTAGCTATCTGGAGAGGTCCCAGATAACTGGTGACTAGGAAATGTGGCACCCATCTACAAGAAGGGCCAGAAAGAAGACCTATGGAAGTACAGGCCTGTCAGTCTGACCTTGGTGCTGGAGAGGCTCATGGAGCAGATAATCTGGAGTGCCATCATGCAGCACTTACAGGACAACCAGGTGGTCAGACCCAGTCAGCATGGGCTTAACAAAGGCAGATCTTGCTTGAAAAATCTTGGAGAGGATAATACTGAAGAGGGATCTCCACAATTTATATAAATATCTGAAGGAAGAGAGTCGAGAGGATGGGGCCTGACTCTTTGCCCAGTGGCAGGACAAGAGGCAATGGGCACAAACTGAAATGCATGAAGTTCCAGATGAACGTGAGAAAATATTTCTTTATGATGAGTATGACAGAGCACTGGAACAGGTTGTCCAGAGTGGCTATGGAGTTGTCTTCTCTGGAGATATTCAAAACTTGCTTGGATTTGACCCTGTGCGACGTGCTTTAAGTGACCCTGCTTGTTGGGGGGGCTGGACTAGATGATCTCCAGAGGTCCCTTCCAACCCCAACCATTCTATGATTCTGTGACTCTGTGTCTCTGAATACATCTGTACTCTCTCCCCCCCTCCCTCCCCCCCCTTTTTTTTTCATGCTACCATTAATTCCTAATGATTTTTTATTTTTACTCAGTGAAGGAAATTCTTCTCCATTAAACTCTGTGTGTGATCTCTTGAGGCTTCATTGGCTATGGTGATTCACAGAAATTAGGGCCATTTCTGTTATCTGTTTTTTGTTTGTTTGTTCTGCTGCTTCTCTCCAGTGGATGTACTATGTGTGTCAATTCATGGCTGATTTAGACATACTATTCATAGTTTCAAATCTGATTCATAGTTTGTGTGTAGCATCTTCAAGCTTTCACAGGATGGAGTAATGTAATGCACTTTTTCATTATGCATTTATTGGAATTTGATAGATGATTTTTCTTCAAGCAAGATAGGTCTTGGATATTATTCAACTTTTTATTTTGAAAAATTGGAGAAGACTCAGGAGAAAATGAATAGAAAATCCTTGAGTCTGGATGAAGTTCAAGGGATGAAGGAGTGGCAAACATTGTCATTAAAAGTAAGATGGCAGTCTGCCTGCTTTCAGTATCTGGTATAATATTGATCCAGTACTTTTCAGTCATTCCAAGAGAGCCTAGGTGACAGTAAAATTAGAGATTGAAGAACACGTTTTTAAAAAGTATAAATTATATGGATGCAACCCAGTTTTCTTCCACAGAACTGAAAGGGCAGAAATAGTCACTGGTGAGGCTGTTCACAGGGTCTCATATGACACTGTGCTAAAAGGGATTTGAAAAATATGTGCAAAATTAAATCAGGATGAAATGGGTACATGAGTTAAAATACATAAATACTTGAAGACAGTTACCTGGAAGAGAATTCAAATGGGAACTGCCTGTATCTATCCTGGCTTGTGTCTGATGATTGACTAGGAAGGTGACTTCAGAGTCAGAGTGTTTCTGAAGAAGAAGAAGACATAGAATTGGATGACAAATGAGCTTCATAAACTGGACAGCTGACATGAAGAAACTGAAATTCAAAGAAGGTGACTGCAAAGTGTGCCACTGAAAGAAGAAAAAATAACTATACAGATGTAGAATTGGGAATAACTGGACTTGGCAGAAGTCCAGAAGGAAAACATCTAGGAGAATTTAGAGCAGCTCACACACAGTCAACGAAGTGTTGCTGTTTGGGAGAACAACTAGTATCACAGAATGGTAGAAAGGCTTACATTAAAGGTATCTCTAGAGGTCACCTGGTATTATTCCAGAAAGCAAGACCACCTAGAGCAGGTTGTCCAGGTAGTTTTTGAAGTTCTCCAACTTCAAAAAGAGGGAGACTTCACAACCTGTCTGGACAACCTCTGACTATGCTCAGTCACCCACACAGTAAAGTGCTTGCTGATGTTCAGAAGGAGCCTCCTGTGTTCCAGTTTGTGCCCATTGCCTCTTGTCCTGGCACTGGGCAACAATGAAAACAACCTGATTCCATCCTGTTTGTACCCTCCCTTCATGTATTTATACACATTGATAAGATCCTCCCTGAGCCTCCTCTTCAGGCTGGGTAGTCCCAGTTCTCTCGGCCTTTCTTCATGGGAGAGGTGCTCCAGTCCCTTGATCAGCTTGGTGGCCCTCTGCTGCACTCTTTCCACTGTGTCCATGTCTCTCTTGTACCAGGGGGCACAGAAATGAACACAATACTTCCAGTGTGGCCTCACCAGTGCAGGATCACCTCTCTTGACCTGCTGGTGATGCTTTGCCTAAAGCAGCCAAGAATGCCATCAGCCTTCTTAGCAGCAAGGGCACACTGCTGGTTCATGTTCAGCTTTTTGTCCACCAAGAGCCCCAGGTCACTTCCCACAAAGCTGTTTCCCAGCTGGGTAGCCTCCAGTATGCCTGGGGTTGTTGTGTTTCCCCAGGTGCAGGACTCTGCACTTCTTGATGAATTTAATGGCATATTCCTGTTACTATTTCTCTATATCATATCATAGCTCATCATCACCAGAGAAACTGTATGGCAAATAAAAACACGAGTGGTTATATTCTTGCCCCAGCCCCCACACCATTTTTATACCAGAAGTGCCAGGCTTTCATCTAAATTTAAGAATAATGAGACTTTGGAAGTCCTGTGGCTTCTGCCCTGATGGTAAAAGCTATAGAAAAGATCTGTAGGTGACAGTTCAGCACTGGTTAGCTGGAAGGTTTGGAGGTTTTTCATCTTCAGTTCCTGGGCTGAACAGGTCTTCCAGGGCTGTGTCTTCAAGTAGCCATCAAGCACCTGGACTGCAGCAGAGACAAACTCCTGCCACATCTGCTCTGGAGGAGGCTTTCTTTTTTGATTGATATTATGTTTTTCTCTGCTAACACTCTGAGCTTTTCCACAATCTGGGTCACCACAGCAGTGCCAGCTGTAGAGATGTGTTCAGCTCTACATAGCTGAGTGATCTGAAGGGTGATGCGAGCAAGGACAAAGCTATTGTCAGCTGTGGTGAAGTTGAATAAAATAAGCTTCAAATCTGTGAGGAGAGAGCGCCTAACAACCCGATCCAATGGCACATCTAAACTGCAATTTCTTTTTATTTTCTGCCAAGGCCAAAAGTCATTGCAGCTTGTGATACTGGAATGAAAAGTCAATGATGGAGTCAGTGTCTCACACGCTGTGGATGCTCTTCTGAATATAAACACAGATGGCCCAGGAACATTTCTTTGTGGAATCTCTGAAGCAAGCTATGAGAATGATGAATAATGAATTAAATGAAAAACTTCTGCTTGCTTTCTGCCCAGTGAAAATAGATAGCGCTATTCTGTTTGCTGTGATCTTTAGCTCCAATGCACCTAGAAACATCTAGATAATCATTAAATTTGAGATTAAACAAGAAGGAACTTTCAAAAGTGAAATAGCTATTTTTTTCTGAAATTGTTTTCTTTAAGATTCACCTGATACCTAGAGCACATCTTTAAACATGAGAAGAGGAAAAAAAATAAAAGAAAACAAAACAAAACACCCTTTTGTCCTATTTATACAGGGCATGATATTTCCAGGTCTTTCATTTTACTTTAATCTTCAGAAATGTTTACAAGTGACACTCTGATCTTGATCTCAAAGAAACAGTAGTCTCAGGAATGGCAGTGTGGCATCTCTCACTTGGTACTTTCCTCACAAGAAAAGCTGTTAAAAAAAAAAAAAAAAGTGATCCATTGCGTGGCACGTAAGCACAACCTTTCTCAAAGTTTGAGAAACCTTTCCAGTGAAAAACATCAATGAGAAGTCTCAGTTTTTCTGAAGAAAGGTTACTTCTTTTGTGGTCAATTTATCAACTTCACATTCAGGTGTTTTATGGTGTTTCCTATCCAAGAGGTGACTTCTGTAGCTGTTGGTGAGAAAATGTTGAGGCTCTTTTATTGTAGCAACTATACCCAGGGGATCACAAGCCTATTTGCTCTGGATGAGGTGAAAATAAATTATATCCTGTTTATTATTACACTATTTTAAAACATATTTTAAACAAAAGATCATCTGTGTGCTTTTGTTGGTGGTTATTTTTTTAAGCAGCTGCCAATTTGCTGCTGAGTGCTTAGGATAATTTAAAATATTTTAGATTTCCTTCATCCCATTTTAATTATGATTTTTTTCTCCTATTTTCTCTTTTTCCTGCTGTTTCTGTCACACTTTCCTTTCTAGAGTAAGAACAAGAATCTACTGCAAAAGGAACAAAGGAAGAGGATGTGAATTCTCCTAGTATAAATTAAATAAGCAGAAATGATGCAGAATTAAGGAGTATAGAACTGCTTGCTTGTAGACAAGAGTCTTGGGAAAGTCTGTATGCCAGTTTAAGAAAAGTTATTACTAAAGTTGAGATCAGGATGACACCCGGAAGGTTTTTTTTTTTTTTTTTTTTTTTTTTTCCCTCCCTAATTTCCTGTAAAACAAAATCTTGCTCTATGTCTTCTTGCTAACTGCTTTTCTTGCAGCAGTCAATTTCCAGTCTCTCTGCAAGGGTATTAGCATAGAGAATCAGGAGAATGTGAAAGGCAGCACACACCAGGGTGGATGGTTTAAGATACTTGATTATTGGTGGGTAGAGTTAACCATGTTGTTCTGAAGTATTTAATGTTTACTACTGTTCTGTTAACAAGGGAATATTTTTCTCTTCATTTACTACTATTTCAAAAGTCAGGTAAACTTGTTTTGCACTCAGTCATGTAGAATTACACTGGAAATTGTCTGGAATCTTAAGCACCTCAACATAACCGCTATACTATGTCTTAGTATAGAGACTGAAATTCAAACCTTGAGCTGGGTTCATTTCTGGCTTGGTGCTCTGCATCCTGTTGGGTTTCTTTTCCCTGCTGGGAATGCCTGCTCTCATCTCTACCAGCCTGTGACCAGCCATCCCCTCTCTCCACGCCCACTTGTTAGCCAAGCTCCCCTTTAGACCTGGAGTATGATCTAACACCAGACATAGTCCATTATCCTTACCCAGCTGCCTGGAGAGTCTCCATCCTTATCTTCTCCTTCTGTGGTTTCAGGGGCTGGCTCTAAAGCAAGTTTTTTGCACAGTATTTGAACTAATGTCCCTCCTGGCCCCTGTTCACCTGTCTCTTATGGCTTTCCTCCAGTAATGTGTCCACAACCTGGACAGATCACTGAGGTGGTTAAGAGCTGACTGTGGTGAAATTCAATTCAATGTTTGGTTTCCCACAGGTCACATATCTCAGTTTTAATGGCACAGTAATGGCTTTTTACATTATTGCATCACCGCTGAGGAATAATTTATATATATTTTTAATTTAGTTAGAATTTTATATGACATTACAGAAGGAAGTAAGGCACTAGATCTGAAATAATTTGACAAACCAAGCACATTATGTCTCAGATTTGTGAGCTAGGTATCTGATGTTCAAATTTGTAGCTGTGATGCTGCCCTTCCTTTCTGTGATTAGAACATTGCAGTGTGGCAGTGAAATACATGGGATCTAGCTCCAGTTAATAGCAAACTATTATCATCAAGATGCCAAGTGGTATAGAGAATTATGGCTTAACGTAGGAGCTTTGTTTATGAGGAAATAAAATCACCACGACACATATAGGGAAGTGGCTGACTGTGTGGGTTGCTCCGTCTTTGGAAAAAGGGACACCCATTCTTACCATTGTTTTTACCTAAGAACTTGTTTTTTCTTGGTGGGTGATGCAAAATTATGCAAAAGGATGGGGACATCAGGTGTGTGCCTCTGTAAGATTTAACCTTAGGAGAAACTAATCTGTAATCTGAAAGCACGGAAAAATTATTTTTTCCTTTTACTTCTGCACAGCCTTTAGCTTTTTTTTTTTTTTTTTTTTTTTTCCCTCTCTCCTAATTCATTTAATTAAGCTGCTCCTTTTCTCAATCCTCAAGCTTTTATTTTTTATTTTTTATTTTTTTTTCTCCTTCCCATCATGTTTTCTCTCTCTGTCTTTCTGAGGAGGGGGAGTAAGAGAGTGGCATTATAGAGTTGACCACTTTTTTGCATTCTTTTTTTGTTTGGTATTATCAGAACTACAGAACACTGAAATTCTGCCTCTTTCCATAATTACCAGAAAAATGAGAAGTGTGCATGTAGTCCCATTAGTTGAGACACATCTTCAGAAGATGTATTTTACATTCAGATTCTTCAGAGGATTCCTCAACAAATATTTCTTGCAAACTGTAGTAACAGAGGTGTTCTCAATAAAGTTCTCTTCATGGCTGCAGAATGTTTAGATGAAGGATAATATCTCACCACTTACTTTTTTTGTGTGAAATACAGACCTTCAGATAAGGAATGCTGAATGAAGATAGAAACACCAGCTCCAACATTATGAGTGTGTGCCAACAGTCCCAGGAAGATCATCCAGTATTTTCAAGAACTTTTAACTGTGGATCTATCCTCTGGAATGAGATTTTTGTGTCTTTATGAGAAACAGTGTACATTGTCATCCCCAGAAGCTGCCAGAAATATTAAATCTGACTTCAGTGACAATGAATACTGAAAGACTTATATTCAATAAGGCTCATGAAAGAGAGAGGGAAGGTTGTGACTTAACACTCCACAGTCAAAAGATTCAATAGAAAAAAAAAAAAGTCTTTGCTTATTTTGAGCGATTTTCCATATTTTCAAGTCATTTAGCCAATAAGTGAAAACAGCACCTTGCCAAGGGAAATGGGAAATTGCTGTTACACAACTAGAAACCATTGAGAATTGTGAAGCTGGGAATAGAAAATACCAAAAATATCTTTCTTTGCAAGAAGTATATGTTACTGTTTACTGTAAATGTATTCTGGTTTTCTTGCAAAATGCACTAGAAATAACTTAGCAAACAAGATGGAAAAATAGCAATTGAAATGCCTTTTCCAAACTCTGACTCCAATGACTTCTAGTGAAAGGGAACTACAGAAGTAAGTGTCTTGTTTTCAGTGACAGAACATATTTCTGTATGGCTGCTTATTCCATATATTCCACTTTTTCAGATATCAAATGGACTTTTCCCTATTGGTACTCCATCCTACATTCAAATTACGGCTCCTTCCTGCAGTGGTACAGCAGTTGCTGTAATGAGCAGAGTTGCTGTAATGTTCCTGACAAAGGTTTCAGTTTGCTACCGTGATAAAAAAATATACTAAATAATGATTACTTATAATTATGTGTTAGGCATCTGGTAGATTTAAGTTTCTATATATGCTTCAATATTCTTGTGTTATCTTGTTTTACGGGTGCAATCCATAAGCAGCAAAGAGGAGCTGGAATAATTCTGTTAGCTAAAATGTGCCCCTTTTGGAAGCTGGTGCTCAGAAACGTTTTTTTGTGCTGCCAGAAAGCTAGCTCTGCTGACAGATAAACCCTGCATCTCACACCTTGGCTAGGAGAGCATTTAAAGTGCTTAGAAGTTGGAGGAATTAATGAAATGCAACGTAGCACTCCAAAGATGCTAGTGCTGATGGACCTCAACCTGAACACAATTGACGTGCTTGTGGGATGAACATACTGATACTGCAGCACAAGGCCACATAGCTGCCTGTTGCTTAAAGGAGAGAATGCACAAGTCTCTAGCTTGTTGAGTCTGCTTACCGAGGAATATGTTTATTGAAAACTATGTAAATAACAGTGTGGTCAACAGCTGGTTAAATGATGTGACAAATTAAGCTAAGGGAATATTTTATAAAATGCTTATTAGTGCCACATTCTGAAAATCTGAAATAAGTCTGAGCTTAAAGGAGAAGAGCAAATTTGCTTCAGAAGTGACACTGCAACTGCAACCCTTCTGTTTCACAAAACTGTGGTGAAGACTACTGCAGGTTAGATGTGCTGTTGGGTAATTCAGCATGTAAAATCAGAGGACTGATAGGGTTTTGCAAGCATCATGTCTTTCTCGGATACGCATGCAAATCTGTCCTAAAGTGGTGGTGAAAATATTTACAATTGCTAAGTCGTTAATTATCAAAGTACTCCTGGGAGATAGGAGGAATGTCAAGCAAGTGACTCCAGAAGGCCATACAGTGAGGCAGGATAGATGAGAGACACATCATGAAATTATCTGTATCACATGGTAGCTAACTCATGCAAATTATATTCCCTACAGTTTGGATAAATGAACAGTCTCTGTGAAACATACCTGCAGTGTATATTCCTCCCTTGAATTCCTATGTGCACTGCCTCTGCCCCAGTGCTTTTCTCAGGTTTTCCTTGGGTCTTTGCTTGTGCAGCCTCCCAAGCATGTTTGCTTCATTCTTAGGCTCTCTTTCTCCATTGCACAGGGTGGACTGGGGACTCCTAAGGACAGAAACTGCCCTTTGGCATTAGTGTGACAAGAGTTCATATGTCACTGCTTTGTGTGGAGCAACCTGTAAGGATGTGATCCCAAGTGTTTTTGAAAGAAACCACAAAGGTAGTGATTGTAATGTGCACATGACTGATGATACATATTTGATGCAAGTTTTGTAATCAGGTTTTGAGTACATGGAGGGTAATAAAGATTTAAGGCAGATTGCTTAAGAAAAACCTCTGTCAAAATAAATAAATAAATGTGAATTCCCATAATGAAATACACCAATCAGTACCCTGTAGGGTATATTGCATGGAACTAGAATTCCCACTCCTGGGCAACAGTATTAATGCAATATAAATATATATAAATAAAATTTCTTAATTCAGACATATTATGCAATCTACTGCTGTCATTAACATATTCAAAATGATGATATACCAGGAAATTATCATCTGAATATGCATAGTTTGTGATTCAATACATACATTTGCTCTCTAAATTCTGGAGGGTAGTTGTGTAAGTGACAAGCTGAAATTAGAAAACGAGGCAGCCATTAAGGTTTTCACTGCACACTTTCACTGTTTCCTATTGAGTTGTTATACTAACTTCTGGAGTAATGTGACATTTTGCAAGCACAGTGTGTAGAACTGGACTCCCACCTGGGTCAGCCTGGGCATAACCTACTCTCCACTACTTGAAGTTGCTACAGCTGTAAGAGTTAGCAATGTAGCTGAAGAGCTTCAGGATCTCCAGGCTGAATGAAGCTCTTGCTTCTTGTTTGCAGGTTTAGGTGAAGAAGGAAGTTGTCAAGTCATATCTTAGACTAAGGCAAGAGAAGCTGTGGGAGCTTGTGTGAGAAGCGAATGCATTTCTTGACAAGAAAAACTGTAAAGTAAGGAAGAAGTGAGGAATATTGTCCTTCTCATATTGAGATTAGGACAGCTATCATTGCACTGACCAAGTATGTCCTGAAGAGGTACAATTACCACATAGCAAAGCGTTAGCATATAGCAAGGGGCTCCCAGGTGGTCTGCTGCCCTGCTGCAGGTTAGTACTTAATGCCTCATTACAAGGCATGTCCTCTGGCAGACACGCCTTGTCTCTTGTCTTGGGAATATTTCCTATTGGAGGCATCTGGGCTTTGCCTATGAGACTGTTATACCTCTCAGTGATGTGACAGGTTAATCCTTCCTCTGTAGGCAGAGGAATTCAGTAGAGACACAAATCTTTCATTGAGAATACACAGTCCATTAAGATCATTTTGAAAGACAGTGATGGAAATCACAGCAAAACAATTGCTGCTCTTAGTCACCTTCTGGAGGGATGGCTGAGCACTGAAAATCAGCGCTTTATGTTTCAACTTACAGCAAATTTCAGAAAGAGTTTCATGAGCAACTGCTGCATAATGCTGCCAAAAGGATTTTGCCAATCTTTGATTTACATCAGCAACATCAATTTTAAGCTTGCTTTGCATTTTGTTGCTTATTTGCTAGTAAAAGTTGTTTCTTGCTGATTGATCATTATAAAGACAAACTGATTTCAAATTAAATACTGTCTTTATAATAACATCAGTAATTTTTGGTAACTATAAGGTTACACTTGGTAATTAAACACTTAAGCAAATATTTATGGGGATTTTGAAGTATCACTAATGAGAAAAGGAGTGTTTACTTTTTGGATTATTGGCATTTTCTCTTCTTGGTGAATATTTGCCTGCCTATATTTATGTGCATGTTGGAGTTCACTTAAAATACTGCCAGAAATGATGTTTTAAAATTGTAAGAAATTCAGTAAAACTATCTTAAATATGATACATAAAGAAAAAGGTAAGTTTGTTAAGATGAAAATTGCACATAAAATTAGTAGTGAGTAAATGTTACTGACTGCTTTGTGTTAGCGTTGCTCTTCAGATTTTTCAAATTATGACATCTCTTTGCTTCCCACATTTTTAGTCAAAAGTGAAGTAGAACATCACATTCCCAGTGTTTTCCTTTCCTGGTGAGCTGGGTCAAATGAGGCAATGTATACACCCCACCCTGTGAAATGCGTATACACAAGAGGAAAACATTTTGCCTTGAGAAGATGTGTTCAAGTACTTGACCATCAGGTACAGAAGTTGTAAGTTGCGGAGTGTGTCATCCTCATATCCAGATTCCAGCCAGCTGTTGGCTCAAATGAACCTTGTAATTTGATAGAGATTCATTCAATATTTTATTGCTTTCCTTAGTTTGGGTTACAAATCATTTCCAAGACTGCTAAAGCAAATCTCTCCAATGATAGGGATTTCAGTGGCTGTGCTGTAAAACACTGCTTTGAGATTGCCTGTGAAATGGGTGATCATTTTACTTCCAACCAATATGTGTCAGGTCCCGATGCCACATTTTGCCACTGCCAGGGTGTTAAGAACTATGAAACAATTTCTGCTTTCTTTATGTCAATCCTACAATAAATTTCATGTCTTCAGTTTTCAGGGATATGACAAAGGTTTTTTTGTTTTTGTTTTCAGCATATAATTGGAAAAAAAAAAAAAAACAAAACAACACAACAGAAAATAGATGAAAGCCTTCTAGCTTTAAATTGTCTTTATATGGCATGTTAGATACCACAAGTCAGTACAGTATTCTGTCCTTGTATATGTAAAACATTAAACACTGTGGATACCATTCAACATGGTAACAACATCCAGTTTACCCTTCTGGCTTACTGACTGCTCCCTCAAATGGGCATGACATCAAACAAGAGTCATATTCTGTGAGTCTTTGGCTGCCTAAAATTGTTGGGGTAAAAGCAAAAAAACTCATCTAGCCCCCATTCAAATGCTAGTGTTTGATGGGATCTTCCCACACATGGTAATGCTAATGGTTTATCTCAGACCTCCTTTTGAAGGTGACACACTTCTGCAGCATTCCGGAAGACTACCCTGCCACTGTGGTGAGATTTCGTCTATCTAGAGTAAGAAAGTGGCACTTAAGCAAGAGACATCTTAAGCAAAATTCTCCTTACCTTGCATATGTCAGCTTCTCACTTAAAACAAAAATACACTATCTGTGCAAGCTACTTGGTCACCTTTGGGGTTCACACCTGTGATGGTGACACTCTTTCCCATGTTTCATGTGCATGAATGTTGTTCTACCATTGTACACAGACTTTGTTCTAGAGTTGACAGAGAAGGACTTTGGGCTCAGTAGTGAGTCTCTCTGACAGAGCTGTTTGGAAAGAAAAACAAACAAACAAACAAACACAACAAACACTTGTGTCTTGAAGCTGGTTGGAAGAAAACCTTGTGTCTTCCCCACAGCTTGACTTGGAATCTCCAAGGTATGGACCACAATCTCAGCTGTGCTCTCATTCCTTTCTAAGGCAGACAATAGTAGCAGGATCCTTTGACAAAGAAGAGAAGAACCTGTGTACCAAGTGGTGAATTATAAATGCTAGAGCAGAAGGTCTCTAAGCACAAGAACATATGCTCTCATGTGTAAAAGAATATGGGTGCTTCTAGTGACTTGACAAAACATCTCTAAAACTTTTCTGCATATGTAAGCATTCATCAGGGCAAGCTTAGCACCTTAAAAATCTCTCATTTCAAATTCTCAGTACAGTTCAGGGTTCTAATTTATTTCGAGACTTGAACAGTAAATACTGTATCTCCTGAGCACTTCTTGATTTATGGATTTATTTATTTATTTATTTATTTATTTACTTATTTATTTTGTGATTATAGGACTGTAGGGTGATACTTAAATATTCCTACCATAGCATTCTCTATCTCTTTTGCAGTTGGTCTTGTACAGTTTTCTTTTGAAAGGAGAAAGACGACTTGGAAATTAACCAAAGTGAATGCTTGATATATCAACATCTTAATTGCATCTTTAAATCCTATAATTTAAATTTCTGGTTGAATCTTTCAACACCATTTCTTAATATCTTAAGTTTTGTTTCCCCCCACCCCCCACCCTTAATCCCACAACATACTAACAATCATTTAGTTTGTTCTAATCTGTGAAATTAATTTCACAATATACCAGGGATTTTCTGTGTTAGTTTGCAGCACAATACATGTTCAATAGGAAGTGCTGAGAGTATTATTTTTAATAAATCCTTCTAGGTGATCTAGAGGAGTGAAAGCTTCCATGTAGAGAAGTTTCTTATGCGCATAGGTGTTTAGAATGATTCAAGGAAATCCACTGGGATTTCTTAAAATAGAATTGTGTGTGTAGATCTAGTTTATTAGAAACTGTGCACACAAATATTATAGTTTTATATTCATATAAAATATGCTTTATAACTTTGATAGAATTATTCTTCTCCCTGTAGTTAAAAAAACATTCTTTCAATTTGCAGAATTTTTTTTCCTTTTTAATTTGTCTGTACCTTATAGTGAAAAGATACATTACATCTTTTGTACACTGTAATATATTGAATATTAAGCAATATGAACAAATTCAGTAACTTAAATAGCGTTATTTTGCTTTAATTGTCTGAAGTTTGACTTGGATTCTTATTGACATGCAGTGAATAAAAATAGAACTTTTTTTTTCCAAAACTTATTACCAGGCTCTCATCCCATCTCTCTCCCAGGATGGACAGGTTAGAGCTAGCTCAGCTATATCTATTCATAACATATAAATGGATTTACTGACAACTTGATATTTGGTAATGGATATTTTAATATTAGAGAGTGCTGATTCATTTCTGTGCCTGTTTCAGCATTCTTCTTTTTCTGGGGATTGTCAGATGGCTGCTTCCCTCTGTCTCTTTTTCTCTCTTTCTCTTTTATAAAAAACTTCAAATATATCTATGTCCTCAAGCAGGTCTCTGTTGCCAATCGTCAAACTGCGGGTTTTTTGGCACCTTATGTAAGCCAGCTAAAATGGCTTTGTGTGAGAAAATAAAGCCTTGACATTATTTTTAAATGTTGATATTTCTCTGTTATGTTATCAACATAGATGAACAGGTTAATGATATATAACTATCATTTACGATATCTATGATATACATTATGATATATAAATATCATTTATATAATGATATATAAATCATTTAAATCTAATCATTTCAGAATAGAGCTGATGTTGCAATTCTGAAAGGTTTCTTTAATCTCCCATTATAAACTAAAGGTGCATTGCCTGATGTCATGGCAAAACCTATAGAGAGCACTTCAGGAGAGGAAATCAATGGAGCATGTTTCAGGACTTATTTGAGATTTCTCCTACATTTTTCTTGCTGAAAAAACAGCAAGATAGGATTCATCTTGCCTAGTTTTATTTATTTACAGGCTGAATATGTGCATTCATCCTACATGTTTAGGCTACTCCTATAGGTAACTCTAGGGCACAGGCCATCCTACTCGAAGACAGATGTCCAAGAAGAGACAGACCCTCATAGTCTTAAGTGTCCATTTCTCCCTGCTGGCTTGGAAAGCAAACGGAACAGCTTCAAAAGTCTGAACCCTGAAGAACTGCATGCCACCTTAGGAGACCGCATCTTTGCATATGGAGCTTTTGTACCTAAGAATTGCTCTGGTAATAGCCTTTCTATCAACAAGACTACTTTGAAGTTGCACTTTATGGGAATTCTTTTTGTCTCCACAAGTGACAGGTTTCATTAAAAAGGGGCAGTGAGCAGTGAAGAGAGTTATGTGGAATTTACAAAATCAGTCTTAATCTCATTTATCCTCTCGTTGTAAATTGTATTGGGCTATTATAATGCCCATTTTACTTCACAAACCTGAAATGTCAGTGAGACTTTCCAATTCTTTTCCTCACAAGAGACGCACAGAAGTTCACCAAGACAGATGTAATGTGAGATAAGTGAGAATGCAGCAAAGACAAGGGAATTTTGGGGTGTCCATTACAAGAAACTTCAGCATTTCATTTTTGCAGCTGGGGCAAAATCCTTAAGACTTGTGCAAAACACAAATGTTGTCTTACCTTCTTCCTAAAAATATGTATCTGAATATCTTGCAAAATCAAGATTCTATACTTAAGCTGCACCTTGTTTGCAAAGTTATTACTATGGAAAGCTTTTGATCAGCTGTAGGGTGCAACACTTATTAGAGAACATAGTCATTGGGAATTAATTGCCATCATAATTCCAGTACAAGCTAACTACTGTTTTGCTTTATTGTAACGTGGCTTTCCAGTTAAAATTTCCATTCCTTCACCTATATAATTCTTATCTCGGTAGCTCCATTTAAAATTAACAGAGTTACTTCCAGTTAAAGCAACAGTATACAAGAATGCAAATAAACCTAGCTTTTGACATCCTTTCAACACAGTTTGGAATGCAAATGCCTCTTTACAACCAGAGTAAGCCACCAGAAATGGATATCACTTCAGCTGTGCCTGGTTTCCCCCTTAGAAGAATTTTTTGAGACCTCAAATCTAGTATGACTTCAGGAAGTTGTTTTTCCAGCTATGTGAAATGCAACAAGAGATTTAACTTGTGTTACACCTTGAAGACAAAACAAGGATAAATTCTGAAGAAAATTCAAAGATAATATCTGTTGCCCTTAGGTAATGAAATGATACTGGAGAACTATCACAATCAAGTGTGCAATGAGTTACCAGTAATAAAATTTGAGGCCAGTTTTAACTGGTCTGTTGCCAAAACAGGTTGAGGTTTTATTTGCTGGGGCTGTTCCAGGAGATAATTCACTGCCATGATGGGTCACTGCAAAGAGGGAATTCCCAATCTTAAGGCACCATCTTAAGAAGTGGTGGCAAGCAAAATTGATTGCACTGGCTCATTAACTGTACTAAGTAGAAAAAAGGTAATATAATGGAAGGGCAGTCCTGGAAATACCTAGATATAGTTGAACTTAGGCAAAGCAGGCTTATTCAAAAAATTTTTTTTTCCCCTCATGTTAATTTAAAGGATTATTTCCAATCTGGCACAGCCAATGAGAATGTTACAACATGTTAATGCAATAAAAGTGAATCCAAAACAATTTTCTATATAGCTTTTGGGTAGTGCTGAGATGTGTGTTAATATAGCATTATCCAAATTCATAAATGGCCTCTAGAGAGGAAGTGTTCCTCACAGCTGATATGGGGTGATCAAGTTCAAGGTTTAAAGATAATCACTTTGAAGGTCACTTTATAGGTCACTAAGACACATAAACTGGATGTGACATCCTCAGGAATCAATTATTTTTTATGTAAATTGCTCTGGTAGTAAGGTTTTAGAGGGAAAGAAGTTTGAAACTTTCATTGACTTGTAATTCTGCTCACTTATGAATGTCATATGCCCTGTGTTTCAGAGCAACTTATAATTAAAGAAAAAGATAATATCTAAGACTGAAAGCACCCATACTCTAACAATGAAAAACGAGATTAAAGCTATTATTTAGGTCTCTAATCTTACTTTCTTCTTTTTAAGCCAAAATGATATTAGATTCTTTCTGTGTAGCTGACTCATCAAAGCAGGAGGACAAAAAAAAAAGTATATTTGCCATAAAAGTAAATGTTTTTTCTTTAAAAAATTGCCTTTTTTTTTTTTTTTCTTTTGACAAATACATTAGACAAATGTCCAGAAGATCTCAGCCTTTTATTTATTTATTTATTTTTATTATTATTATTTTTTTTTTCTCTGAGAAATTAATTAAAAGAACAAAACAAATATTGGTAATGCATGAATCAAAACAGTGGTGTCTGGGGTGTTAAATGCCATCCAGAATCTGGGAATTGCTTCTTACTTGACTGCTGGAGGTCTGACCGTGCCCGGCTCCTCTGCCAATGGTCTGTGGAGCTGGATGGGCTCTGGTGCAAGTTGTTTGCAGATGGCAGGCAGTGCCTCATTAAGCAGTTTCATTTGCTATTTCTTTTAAAAGGTGTATGTGAAATGTGTGTTGTGGTCTGCAAGACTTTTTAAAGGGTTACAAGAATCCTAAAAGTTTCAGTTTCAGGACACAGAATGATTTTCAGTAAGTTTTCATCCTGTGTATTACTTCTCACAAAAATCAAGATAAAAAGAAATTTACTGTTGATGTGACAGTTTTTGACCGCTTCTGGGTATCTCACGTTTCCATAATAAATTGAATCAAGTTTTCACTTACTTAGCAAGTGAAAACTTAGCTCCGTAGAGTCAGCATCTATTCTTACATTTATAAGTTTTGTTTTTCTTTCCGATTACCATAAAAGAGTGTCAGCAAGATATATTATTAAAGGTTTAAAGCCATAATGTCTGTTGTAAACAGTTACATTTATAACAAGTAGAAAGCACAGTTTGGTCTGTAGCTGCTCTGTTACTTGTGAGGACCTCTGAATAGGAAAGTACTAAGCTTGACTTTGTAAGTATAGCTCATGTTAATAGGTCTTTATGCCTGGGGATAGGGATGAGCTGACCATACATTTTTATTATTATTTTTTTCTTCAATGCATTCAGCTCATTCTGCTAGAAGAGCGCTGCAGATAATTGGTCTATAATGTCTTTTATGGATGGATACTCTGCACAAGTCAGAGGTCTTTTCTTATCTCAGAGAACCAGAATGTATGTTGTATTGCATACTATACCATCTGCAGATGCCAAGTATTAACTCTGAATAAAAGTTAATCTCATATCTGAAATCTGTATACAGAAAATAAGCAGTTGTGACTACAAGGTTAGCATATTACAAAATTAAAAAATCCCAGTTCTTATGACAGTGAATACCAAGTGCTAAATATAAACTGAATTTCTTCAGTATTTCCTTGCTCTACTTACCCAATTATTTACTTAATTTTCAATATAAACTCTTACAATCAGATATTACCTGTACTACTGTGACAGTACAATAAGGCATGATGGATTGTCTCAGATATTGTGGAAAACAAACAAACAAACAAAAACAACAACTAAAATCCGAGATGTGACACAAATTCTATTCAGCCAGTGGAAGTAGTAGAAGACAGATTTCAGTGTGTTAGTGACAACTATCATAGTTTCACAGCAATCTACAAGCAATTTGTGATATAGGGCAAATTTATTCATGCTACTATAAAGTAAATGAGACTTCTGTCTAAAAGCATTTGCTGAATGGTAGCTGAGAAGTGGTTTATATGCACGGTTGCAAACTGAACACCCTTCTTGCAAGAGGATCATAAAATGTCTGAGTTGGAAGGGACCCACAAGGATCATCAAGTCCAACTCCTGGGTCCCCAAAGGACCACCAGAAGAATCATACCATGTGTCTGAGAGTGTTTTCCAAATGCTTCCTGAACTCCAGCAGGCTCAGTGCTGTGATCACTGCTCTAGGCCTTTAATGTCTTTAATAGCCCACCACAACCTGGTGTAAATTCCTTCTTTTTCTTATGTTGAGATGTAAAAGGATCTGCTATGGTATTACCTCATACTGTGCGTGGCATCTGCTGCAGACCATAACAGGTTTACTCTATACAGAATTAAACCAAAGCTATATCAAAAAAAGAAGCTCCTCATTTCACATGAATCCAAGCTGAGCAGATGACTTGAAGACCAGCTGCTGGTATCTTTTTTTAATTCACTCTGGTGCTGTGTTTATTTTAGTCTAGTTACCCTGCTTTCTTCTTTTTCCCCCTCCTGGAAGTTAGTCTTCCCGCTGTTATCCTTGTCCCAGAATGCAGGGGAATGGCTCTTTTCCAGTCAGTGTCAGATGGAGAGTTAATAACGGGAATGAGAAGCTGACTGTGGTCAAGACATTTTATCAAGAAACTAAATATGTCAAATTGCTTTTACTGAGCAAGGTCTGAAGACCACTCTTGCTTGTCACCTTGGTTCTCTGACACAGCTGTTGTTTTCCTCATCCTCTTATTTTGTTGCAAGCCCATAATACTTTGTGGATTAGCTGAGTAAATGGTGAAGTTAAACTATGTGGACCTGTCACCATGGTCATGGAATGAGGGCCTGTGCTGACACTGTCAGTCTTATTCGTAACTCCTTTATATTGCTGCTTTGTTGTTAAGTAAATTATCACTAACTTAAAATCAGTTGAAGATTACTGAAGAATAACCCCCACGGAGATTTTCTAATATGTTGAATTTGGCCTCAGAAGCATAATCTCAGTAGATCTTTGTGGTAACCAAGGGGGAGAAATAGGCAAAAAGTTAGCAGGAAATCAATTTTAAAGTAAACAAAATTGGAGTGAAAGAAATCCCAGAGAAACTGTGAGATCACAGAAAATTAAATAAACAAGGAGTGAGCCATAAAGCAAATCGCCTAATGACAGGGAAAAATGCAAGAAAAGCTAGCTCAGGCAAAAAGATTATTACTTTCTAATCTCTTTCTAATGCCTTGTTCACTGCAGCAACATTAACAGAAGGGGCTACAAAAATATTTTTCTTCATTTTAATTACTTCATATACTTTTTTTTTCAGCAATAGATTGTTCCTCTCCAGCTCTTTCTTTCATTCAGTCGTCTCGTCTTTTGTCTCATTTTATTTCCTTGGGACTAAGCTTTCATAAGCAGTAAACATTGGTTTTGTTGGATTTCTGTAGTAGTCAGCAAGGAACTAATCTGAAGTTCATTGAGTTCAGCTGAGGGCTGGACCCTATACAGTGCTCAGCAGCTTTCAGAGAATATGATCCAGTGTATTAATAGTGTGGCAGTTGTGCTAATGCTATGGGCAGAAGACCTGTCTATTTCCATGCCTTACACTGACATTGGCAACAATATCTTTAAAGCTCTCTAAATGTCTTTCACACATGTGGTGTTGTGGGACTTGCTGGTGAACTGATTGGTAAGTATAATCACAGAATCACAGAATTTCTAGGTTGGAAGAGACCTCAAGATCATTGAGTCCAACCTCTAACCTAACACTAACAGTCCCCACTAAACCATATCCCTAAGCTCTACATCTAAACGTCTTTGGAAGACTTCCAGGGATGGTGACTCCACCACCTCCCTGGGCAGCCCGTTCCAGTGCCTCACAACCCTTTCAGTAAAGAAATTCTTCCTAACATCTAACCTAAAACTCCCCTGGCGTAACTTTAGCCCATTCCCCCTCGTCCTGTCACCAGGCACGTGGGAGAACAGGCCAACCCCCACCTCGCTACAGCCTCCTTTAATGTACTTATACAGAGCAATAAGGTCACCCCTGAGCCTCCTCTTCTCTAGGCTGAACAGGCCCAGCTCCTTCAGCCGCTCCTCATAGGACTTGCTCTCCAGGCCCCTCACCAGCTTCGTCGCCCTTCTTTGGACCCGCTCAAGCACCTCGATGTCCTTCTTGTAGCGAGGGGCCCAAAACTGAACACAGTACTCGAGGTGCAGCCTCACCAGAGCCGAGTACAGGGGGACGATCACCTCCCTAGCCCTGCTGGTCACAGTGTTTCTGATACAAGCCAGGATGCCGTTGGCCTTCTTGGCCACCTGAGCACACTGCTGGCTCATATTCAGCCGACTGTCCACCATCACTCCCAGGTCCTTCTCTGCCTGGCAGCTCTCCAACCATTCCTCTCCCAGCCTGAAATAATCACATAATCACATAAAAGACTTCCAAAAACATTAAATAAAGGAGGTTTCATAAAAGTAGTGAGTGTTAATGGATAGTCTACATAAGAAAGTGCTAGTGGGTTTGGAAAGATTATATGAGATATAAAATCATGTAAAAAGGGGTTAAGAAAAATCTGTTTAATGTATACAGGGTGACCTAGTGGTTTCTGATAGGGATGGGATATGAACCTATATTTATCAGAATGCATACATGTATGTGTAAGAGTGTTGTGGTTTAACCTGGCCGGCAGCTAAACACCACACAGCTGTACGCTCACCTTCCCCCCTCCCTCTCTGGGATGGGGGAGAGAAATGGAAAGAGAAGCCCATGAGTTGAGATAAGGACGGTTTAATAAGACAGAAAAATAATAATAACAATAATAATAATAATAATGATGATAATAGTACTACTACTAATAATGTGTACAAACAAGTGATGCACAATGCAATTGCTCACCACCCGCTGATCAATGCCCATCGTAACCCTGAGCAGTCCGGCCCTCCCTCCCCCGGCTAGCCACCCCTATATATTGTTTAGCATGACATCAGATGGTACGGAATACCCCTTTGGCTAGTTTGGGTCACCTGTCCTGGGTCTGTCCCCTCCCAGCTCTTACTGCACCCCCAGCCTGCCCGTTGGCAGGACAGAGCAAGAAGCTGAGACGTCCTTGGCTTAGTATAAGCACTGCTCTGCAACAATTAAAACATCGGGGTGTTAACAGCACTCTTCTCATCCTAAGCCAAAACATAGCATTCTACCAGCTACTAGGAAGAAAATTAACTCTGTTCTAACTGAAACCAGGACAAAGAAGGAGATCAAAACATATTAAATTTGTATTCACCAAAGCAACATGAACTTTGGACCAAGACTCTTTGTGAGTATTCATACGTTAATACTTTGTTAAAACAAATGTGTTAGAACCTGTCTTACAGATGAGAGCCTCTGCCACCAAAATGAGCTTGTGGCCATGTGTCATGAGAGGACCTTAGTGCTGGAAGTCATGAAGTGCGGATGTGCTCTGATGTCTTTGGGTTCAGAGTGCTGCCAGTTTAATTTGCTATTAAAAGATGACAGCAGCATCTGTAGCAATAGACTTGTGTGCAATCTATGCATGAAATATATCAAGATTTTTGGGATAGCCACAAAAAGCCAGAAAAGTGCTGCTGAAAATACCTGACACATTGCAAATTTGATTCAAAGTATTGTTTTTGTAACAGTTTCCCCCCATGAGGAATAATGGCAAATAACATCAAATGTCTGTGTTCTTTTGTAACCAATATTATGTAAATATTATATATATATACCCTTCCCTGAGTTATTAATGTCATATTGTTGCTATGGGGGTGGCAAGTAAATTCAGCCCTTGTTTCTTTTCACAGATCTGCTATAGCTGAAACTAACTGTTGTAGCTAGTCCAGTCCTCCCCCAGCTTTTGGTGACTCATGCATGCAACATAACAGATCATTCAGTTAACACTTCTTGCCCTAACCAGCTGGCTGGTGGATCACTGTGTGCTGATGGGGGTAAATCCAAGCAGGAAAAAAAAAAAAAAAAAAAAAAAAGAGAGAGAGAGGAAGGAAAAAAATGGACTACAGAAGCTTGTTCTCTTGGAGACCCAAAATCAGGAACAAAGCACATGGATAGGTGAAACTTGTAAAATTATAGCATAGCAGGATGTGTTATAACAACATTTCTAGTGGTTGTAATCCTAGACATATAGACCCATCTTTGATGTCTCAACACTTTCATAATGTTCAGAACTCCTGAGATGTGTAGAGAGAGAAGCAGGTATGACCTAGTCAGCCCAGGCCAGGTCAAATATAGTTGCTCAAACTCGTCTCTGCAGTTTTGTGAGCCATCTGACAAATAAGGGAACTTGCAGAGCTTGACTTGAAAAGGAATGAAGAATGCAGATTTGACACATGACAAGAAGGAGATGTAGTGGGAGAGTTCAGCAGGAGACTCAGTGAGTCCTCTTGACAGACCAGTTTGCCAGTGTCCATTATTCTCCATTATTCTTCCATTCCTTTAAATGTCTGAATGTCTTTAACTTACTCACTTCCCAGAAGGACCTAGCCATTCTGATAAATCAATTCCTGTCCCAGCTTCTGCCAGGTCTCACTTTAATTTTTTTGTAAAATGAAAATTTAGTTTGAACCGGAAAATATCTTGGAGGGTATTGCAAGTTACAAGAACAAGGAAAGGTCTTGAGCTGATAAGTTTCATGGGGGTTGTTGGAAATATAGAGGCAGTTTTGTATGGTACCTTCCACTTTAAATCTTTACTTTCAATTTCAAACACTGTAGCAACCTATATATATAGCAAACTGTATATATTGCATATATGTATAATACAAACACTGTAGCGACCTATATATACTTCCAATTGAAACACACTATCCCATGAATCAAGAATCTGAAAGGCCTAAATGTTTCTATACACAATGAATGACTTGTATGAAAACTGCATACCTGATTTTCTCGGGGAAAAAAATGAGAAAGAATCCTGTATATTTGTAAGTTTAAAAATACCGAAAATAAATTACATGAAATTTGTATATAGTTTCAAATAAGAAATAATCTTACATCAAATCCATGAAGTAGTTTTTCTAATGTTCAAAATTTTCCTTTTGAAAATAAAATATATTCACATGAAACTTTTTTTAGGACAACCACACACACACACACAGAAATTTAAATATGTTGGAAATTAAAAGAATATATTCAAAACATAGTAATGTATAAAATAACAGTGAATCCTACAAATAAAAGTAGTTAATAATATTTATATGTGATAACCCTTAACATATTCCATTTAAGAATCAATACTGCTATGGGCATGGGTTTAAAAAATAAATTTGGTTTGTCATTCTACATCTACATATGAAGCACTTGAGGTTCAGAGAGACTACTACAAATTGTTGTTCTCACTTGTCTGTTATTGTCTGTGTTGATGACTACATAATATCTTATTCGTGCTTAAAAATATAAAAAAATAAATGAGTAATTTTCTAACATAATCAGTATGCTTACAGGAACACCATTGCAGCATTGCATTACCTACCCTTGATCACAGCAGGAGAATTGATTTTTATGCGCAAGGTTACATTCAAAGTCCATGGAAGATATGGGTACTGAAACATCAGTAAGGGGTTTTAATTCCCTATTGAACACAGCTAGTTGTAGTACAGCTGATATTGCAGTGGCACTGAAAACCAAAGCTGTGTTGTAAGCTCAGAGTGAGTGACAGGTCTGGGATGTCTCTAAGGGTATAATCTACATTAAAATAATAGCTCAATTATTAAATTAATAAGTTGTCAGCGTTATTTAATGGGAGGCCTCTAGGCACCCAAAATAATGGGATCATAAATCTGCTTTACAGTGAGGTTCTGGAGTCCTCTCTCGCTGCGTACAGAAAGAACACAAAAGCTAATCACAAAAAGGAAAATAGTTGACTGAAAACATGTCATCAAGAGAACCACTAGTGTTTAAAAGCAATTGGGAGCTCTACATTAATGAAGATGAACTTTCCCATGGAAAGAGACAGGTGCAATGGTAGGTCAAGCTGACCTGACACTGTAACAGATACTTAGGGCATGTGTTCCACCAAAGAACTTCTATTATTCAGGATTGATATTAACACAAAGAAAAATAGATATTATTTTAGGGCATTAAAGGATGCTTCAGTCCAATGCTTTCACCTGCTATATTTAGTCAATGTTCCACCTGATGTGCTAAAGAGACACTGATGACAGCCTACCCTTTTGTTAACAAACAGGAAGAAGCTCATGCTATACTTACAACACTACTAAGCACAGACAGGCTGGTTTATTCCCTTCCTGACCTGCTATGCAGATAATTTTCCATAATTTTATTATGTTCATATAAGTCCTTGTTATTTATGCTCTATTGTGCTATTTTGCTGCTTCTGAGAATGGAAATTCGATTTTGCTTTAATCCATCCAGATGAATAATAACAGACTTATTCAGAAATAACAGAAAAATAACAAAACTAAAAACTAAAAAAACACTGAAAGCAAGCAGGCTGTGACAGCACACACTGAAGAGCCTCTGTATTCACCGCCGCTCAAGAAGAACATAAATAAAAATCCAGTAGAATATTTAAATATATATATATATAAATCCTTTAGTGGAGCTATAATTTTTCCAGGCTGTGGTAGAATAACATGTTCTTTGTAGCTCAAGGGAGCTTCATCATGCTCCAGAGGAGGGAGGAATGGCTCTGGCAGCTGACAGCTAAGCAGGACATCCTCCAGCATCTTGTGGCCTGGGTGAGTAACCAGCATCTGTGGAGAACACCACCAACACCATACTGGTGGGGTTGTAAGACAGCCAAGTGGGATTGAATGGCTTTGTACTAAATTAGAAATCAGTGATGACAGAAAATGAGGTTGCTCTAAAACCACTGTGTTCATCATGTCCCAGAGTATCTGTTCAGTTTAAATATGGGCCAGGTCTTTCCAGCTTGTAGTTTTGATACTCTCCAGGAGATCTCTCTCCAGGTCTCACCAAACACATAAATTCCGTGGACAGTCAGTGATTTAAACAATATTCTGACTTTTTCTTTTTTTACCAGTCTTGCTATTTCTAAGCATAAAACCCTGTGTAACATTAGAAAATGTCAGAGGAGGAAGGATGAGAGGAACTCAGAAGCTCTCACCTCTTTTTCCTGACTTCTCTATTCCCATTTGTGCATCCCACCAGAAAGGCAACATCATGATGGCTTTGGGTGTAGAATCATAGAATCATAGAATCATAGAATATCCTGAGTTGGAAGGGACCCTTAAGGATCATCAAGTCCAACTCTTGACACCGCACAGGTCTACCCAAAAGTTCAGACCATGTGACTAAGTGCACAGTCCAATCTCTTCTTAAATTCAGACAGGCTTGGTGCAGTGACCACTTCCCTGGGGAGCAGGGGGATGATGTTTTCTTGCAAAGGAGCAATAAAGTTAATCTCAGTGTCTTCTGGGAGCAAAAAGGCAGGGATCACCCATCCTTCTCTGGCCATCCCCAATTCCCTCTGGCTGTGGTTTGGGGACCCTGCTGGGTATTATCAGCCTCCCCACAAGTCTCCACATCCCCTCGAGTGCTCTGCCATCTCCAGCCCTCTGTTCTGGCCCTCATGCAGTGCCTACTCTGTTACCTTCACAGAACTCTGTTTTGCCTACAGTCCTGGAAGTTACTGAGGTGCTTCTGACAACCCATGATATATGGAGGTTTGGAGCAATGTGAGCAAGACTGCAATAAAGATAAAAAAAATGAAGAGCAGAAAATATATCTGTTTTCAGAATCACAGGAGAAACAGATTTAAAGGAACTTGTCTAGATTAAGTGGGTTATCCTTTAAACATTTGTTGTAACATTAGAAATGAAATGTTGAAAACAAGCATGGACTTGATAACTTCCTGCTGTTTTCTGAGGCAGTATATTGCACCAAATTACATTGTCTGGCTTGCAACTTATGGGCACAGTTATTCCTGATTTCTGTAAATGCCAAGGAAGGATAAAACAGATTTGTAGATAACTGCAGAAGTTGGAAATAGTAGAAATATTTTGAACATATCATAAAGCTGTGTCTTTTATAAAAGTTGTCAAAGGTGGACAAACATCCTTTATTAGTTTTTGTTTTGTTTTATTTTGTTTTCTTATCAGATGGATTGTTAAAATGCCTTCTGTTTTGTCAAAGCAAATGTTTTGTAAGTGGCATTTATCAATGACAGGAAAGCTCTTCATGTTCCTCAATATTTTCCATTCTGCAAGTTCAGTTCTATCAAAACTACAACACTGTTATGAGAGCAGGCTATTAGCTGGGTTTGAACAGAGAACAAAATGACAAGGATATTGAACATGACATGGTTGTATGCACTCTGAATTAAGCCATAGATTTTTGGCCAAGCAAGATTTTTGGCAAGAAATGGACTTTTACAGAATCACAGAATTTCTAGGTTGGAAGAGACCTCAAGATCATCGAGTCCAACCTCTGACCTAACGCTAACAGTCCCCACTAAACCATATCCCTAAGCTCTACATCTAAACATCTTTTAAAGACCTCCAGGGATGGTGACTCCACCACTTCCCTGGGCAGCCTGTTCCAATGCCTAACAATCCTCTCGGTAAAGAAGTTCTTCCTAACATCCAATCTAAACCTCCCCTGGTGCAACTTAAGCCCATTCCCCCTCGTCCTGTCACCAGGCACGTGGGAGAATAGACCAACCCCCACCTCGCTACATCCTCCTTTAAGGTATCTGTAGAGAGCAATAAGGTCACCCCTGAGCCTCCTTTTCTCCAGGCTGAACAATCCCAGCTCCTTCAGCCATTCCTCGTAGGACTTGCTCTCCAGGCCCCTCACCAGCTTCGTCGCCCTTCTTTGGACCCGCTCAAGCACTTTGATGTCCTCCTTGTAGCGAGGGGCCCAAAACTGAACACAGTACTCGAGGTGCAGCCTCACCAGAGCCAAGTACAGGGGGACGATCACCTCCTCAGCCCTTCTGGCCACACTATTTCTTATGCAATCCAGGATGCTGTTGGCCTTCTTGGCCACCTGAGCACACTGCTGGCTCATATTCAGCCGACTGTCCACCATCACTCCCAGGTCCTTCTCTGCCTGGCAGCTCTCCAACCACTCATCTCCCAGCCTGTAGCTCTGCTTGGGGTTATTGAGCCCCAGGTGGAGGACCCGGCACTTGGCCTTGTTGAACTTCATGCAGTTGACCTCAGCCCATCGGTGCAGCCTATCCAGATCCTCCTGCAGAGCCTTCCTACCCTCGAGCAGATCGACACACATGCATAGCTTGGTGTCATCTGCAAACTTACTGAGGGTGCACTCAATGCCCTCATCCAGATCATTGATGAAGATATTAAAGAGGACCGGCCCCAGCACCGAGCCCTGGGGAACACCACTAGTAAATGGACTCCAACTGGATTTGACTCCATTTACCACGACTCTTTGGGCCCGGCTACCCAGCCAGTTTCTAACCCAACGAAGCGTGCGCCAGTCCAAGCCAAGAGCAGCCAGTTTCTTGAGGAGAATGCTGTGGGAAACAGTGTTAAAAGCCGTGCTGAAGTCAAGGTAGACCACATCCACAGCCTTTCCCTCATCCACCCAGCATGTCACTTGGTCATAGAAGGAGATCAGGTTCGTCAAGCAGGATCTGACTTCCATAAACCCATGCTGACTGGGCCTGATCGCCTGCTTGCCTTGCAAGTGCTGCGTGATGACTCTCAAGATAATCTGCTTCATGAGCTTCCCTGGCACAGAGGTCAAACTGACAGGCCTGTAGTTCCCCGGGTCTGCCCTCCGGCCTTTCTTGTAGATGGGCATCACGTTTGCTAGCCGCCAGTCAACTGGGACCTCCCCCAATAGCCAGGACTGCTGATAAATGATGGATAGGGGCTTGGCCAGCTCCTCTGCCAGTTCTCTCAGTGCCCTCGGGTGGATCCCATCCGGCCCCCATCGACTTGCGTACATCCAAGTGCTGTACCAGCTCACCAACCATTTCTTTGTGGATAGTGAGGGCCACATCCTGCTCCCCATCCCCTTCCACCAGCTCAGGGTACAGGGTATCCAGAGAACAACCGGTATTGCCGCTAAAGACTGAGGCAAAGAAGGCATTAAGCACCTGTGCCTTTTCCTCATCTTTTGTAACAAGGTTTCCCTCTGCATCCAGTAAAGGATGGAGATTCTCCTTAGTCCTCCGTTTTGCATTGAGGTATTTGTAAAAAGGTTTTTTGTTGTCTTTAACGGCAGTAGCCAGATTGAGCTCCAGATGAGCTTTGGCCTTTCTAATTTTGTCCCTGCACAGCCTCGTTACCTCCTTATAGTCCTCCTCAGTGGCCCACCCTTTTTTCCAAAGATTATAAACCCTCTTTTTTCTCCTAAGCTCAAGCTGCAACTCTCTCTTGAGCCAGGCCGGTCTTCTTCCCTCCCAGCTCATCTTTGGGTACGTGGGCACAGACCACTCCTGCGCCATTAATATTTCCCTCTTGAAGAGTGCCCAGCCTTCCTGGACTCCTCTGCCCTTCAGAACCGCCTCCCAAGGGACTCTACCAACCAGTGTCCTCAGCAGCACAAAGTCAGACCTCCGGAAGTCCAATACAGTGGTTTTACTGGTCCCCTTCCTGGCCTCGCCAAGAACAGAGAACTCCACCATTTCATGGTCACTCTGCCCAAGACAGCTTCCTACAACCACATCCTCCACCAGTCCTTCTCTGTTTGTGAAGAGAAGGTCTAGTGGGGTGCTACCCCTGATAGGCTCACTAACTAGCTGTGTCAGGAAGCTATCTTCCACGCTCTCTAGAAACCTCCTAGACTGCTTTCTCTGGGCTGTGTTGTGCTTCCAGAATATGTCAGGGAAGTTGAAGTCCCCCACGAGAACAAGCGCTGACGATTTCGCAGCTTCTGTCATCTGCTTGTAGAACTCCTCATCTGTCTCCTCATCCTGGTTCAGAGGTCTATAACAGACCCCGACCAGGACGCTAGCCTTGTTGGCCTTCCCACCAATCCTAACCCAAAGGGACTTGACCTTGTCATTCCCAGCCTCGAGTTCTTTTAGCCATGCTGGAAACTAAGGCCTTCACTTATCATGAGAATATCCCAACATGAGTTTGGGGAGTTGTGGACTCGAATGAGGGTGGAAAGGCCTTGCAGAGGGATCTGGATAGGTTGGAGAGCTGGGCGATCACCAACCGCATGAAGTTCAATAAGAGCAAGTGCCGGGTCCTGCACCTGGGACGGGGAAACCCTGGCTGCACGTACAGACTGGGCGATGAGACGCTGGAAAGCAGCCTAGAAGAGAGGGATCTGGGGGTCGTGGTAGACAGCAAGTTGAATATGAGCCAGCAGTGTGCCCTGGCAGCCAGGAGGGCCAACCATGTCCTGGGGTGCATCAAGCACGGCATTGCTAGTAGGTCAAGGGAGGTGATTGTCTCGCTCTACTCTGCGCTGGTGCGGCCTCACCTCGAGTACTGTGCGCAGTTCTGGGCACCACAGTATAAAAAGGACATGAAACTGTTGGAGAGTGTCCAGAGGAGGGCTACGAAGATGGTGAAAAGCCTAGAGGGGAAGACGTACGAGGAACGGCTGAGGGCACTGGGCCTGTTCAGCCTGGAGAAGAGGAGGCTGACGAGAGACCTTATCGCAGTCTACAACTTCCTCGTAAGGGGGTGTCGAGAGGCGGGAGACCTTTTCTCCATTAACACCAGCGACAGGACCCGCGGGAACGGGGTTAAGCCGAGGCAGGGGAAATTTAGGCTTGACATCAGGAGGGGGTTCTTCACAGAGAGGGTGGTTGCACACTGGAACAGGCTCCCCAGGGAAGTGGTCACTGCACCGAGCCTGACTGAATTTAAGAAGAGATTGGACTGTGCAGTTAGTCACATGGTCTGAACTTTTGGGTAGACCTGTGCGGTGTCAAGAGTTGGACTTGATGATCCTTAAGGGTCCCTTCCAACTCAGGATATTCTATGATTCTATGATTACAAGAAAAGAACAGGGAAAAAGAAAAGAGAAGTCAAGAAATGGTGTTTATGTTTCCAAGAAGTATAGATTTTGTTATAAGATACATGACTGAGCTCTTCTCCCAAGCACCAAGTAATAAAATGAGGGGAAATGGCCTCAGGTTGCACCAGAGGAAGTTTAGGTTGGATATTATGAGAAATTTCTTTGACTGAAGGGGCTGTGTGACATTTGAACAGGCTGCCCAAAAAAGCGGTTGGGTCACCATCCCTAGAGGTCTTCAATGTGTAGATTTGTAGCATGGATTAGTAGTGGACTTTAGTATGAGTTTAAGATGATTATGGGCTGGAGGATCTTAAAGGTCTTTTCCAACCTGGTTGATTCTATGATTCTATGATTATTTTGTTGCAGATCACTGGCTGTCTCAGACAAAAAACAGTCTGCTATCGATGTCAAGGAGGAGCAGCAGTGGTTGACAGCCAGCTTCTCTCAAAGTCTGGAGGCCACATGTTGCTCCCTTGGGAAGCAATGGGCAGAGGCTGTCCTGCTGAGTTGAAATGCCATGCACAACTTTGTTCATGCCATTAGATGTATGAGCAGACTGTGTTGCTAGTGAGGAAATGCATGTAAGTAGCTTAAGCATTGTGGTTTGTACTCCCCAGCCATGTTGTTAGTGTTTGGTAAATAACTGATACCTTTATGCAAATAGAATGATTCCTCCATCTACATTTCCATGAAATGGTAACAAGGACTCGTTTTCCTACCTGATCAGGTGCTACAGGTCCTCCCGTTACTATAGTGGTGGAAGCTACAAAGGTTTCCAGATCTGCAGGGAGATTAGCTGAGTGATCAAAGGGAAAGAGAATCATTAAGATAACTGGCAGAAGTCAGGATAAGACCTCAGGAGCTGCAAGGGGACTTGCAAAAAGCAAGTGGTTCTGGTTCTGGAGAACTGCTTAGCAGTAGAGATACAAATGATAGGAACGGCCCTAGGGTGGTTTGTGCTAGAGAAATAACTGAACTGTTTGAGTTCAGGGACCATCTGTGAGTCTAATGGCAAGACATGACATTTGAAGGACTTTCTGAAAGCACTTCGCAGATTCTTTATTGTTTCATCTACATTCCACCTTCAAGATGAAGTAATATCTGCATGATTGCTCTTCCTCTTCACTCTGGCTCACATGGGAAGGAAACCTGCTTGCATGTGTCTAAAGGAAGACACAACATCGCCCAAAAGGCCCCAGCTCTGAACAGAGGGAACACAAGAACTGTGGAGTGCCAGATAGCATGTGGAATGATCAGCTCTCACCTTCCTGGGGTTCCTGTCTAAAAACACGTATCATCTTAAAACCAAGTTCATTTGGAAGACTTAAAGGTTTTAGATGTGTTTTAGCTCAGTTTAGTCAGAGCTTGTAATGAAAGCACAAGCCAGACTGCAGCAGCATTTTGTTTTCTTTGTGTCAAATTTGCAGACTCTGCTCCTCATTTTAAGACTAGAACAGCAAGGTCATTGTCATGTATTCTAGCAAAGCCTCTGGGCATTTTGGTTTTGGTAATTTTTTAAAGCAAGAAAAGAAGGATGGCGCTGTTCTTCATTACTGAATATATACAGGAGAAAACTACAGACATGATAATATGGTGAAGTCAATATGCTTTAAACTTTTGCTTGACTGAATTGATTCCAAATTTTAATTAGTCAAGGAGAGGAGTCCAGCATATCGACATATCTGCACCTTTAGTGGGATGTTCCCCAGAGCAGGGCAAACGATAAGAGACTGCTTAATCCCAGGTCAGTAAAACAAAACCCACTGAATTGTTCTCATTCAGGCTGCATCTATATGTCAGTAAGAATGTATTTTATGCAGTACTTACTATGTCTTGATCAGAAGGACTATGGTCAGGCCTAACACGTGAACACATATAACATATAAGCTAAAAATCAGTGTGAGAGGCAGAGTAAATTAGTCTGGTATTAACACAGAGCTTGCACATTGAGTTTCCAATTGACTTCAAGTACAGACATGAGCTGCAAAAGACTACAGACCTAGTCTGTGGTGCCCACTACACATGCGTGTTTCCATTCCCCTGAGCCTGCTTCTATCATATATGCAACATAGGTATCTTTGTGAAAAACTTTTCCTTTCAAACCTCAATTTTGGCAAGTAAACTGAAAATATAACTCCCTAAATGAAGTTGTATTGTGGTAGCATTATTTCAGTTTAAGTGAAATGTGATATAGAGCCTTGCGGAGAGGAGCAGTTGCATCAATGGAAAGAGAAGTGTATTTTTTATTTTGTTTACAGAAACACCTTGGTCAGTCATCACTGTGTGTAACATAAGAAAACTTGTAATGACTACAAATACTGCTGTATACCACAGCTAGCCAGATAGATGTGGAGAAGTAGTAACGGTCAACTGGAAGGACTTTAAATGCTCTAAAAACCAGTGTGGTTAGCTGTGGAAGATGCACGTTCACATACCTTCCAGAGTATCTATTTTCTTCTCCCATCTGCACTTTATTTCTGCTTGGAAAAAGTTGAAAAATGGATTTCATTTTTTTTGATTGTAAATTGGGATGCTTAAGTAAAGAAATTTTTGAAAAGGTACTGATATGAAACAAAGTCTGAGAGTTTATGAATGGGGATTTTGTCTAAAAGAAGTATCTGCTCTTAAGGGAGGAATCCCACAGCCAGAGAAATGATGTCAAAGCATCCATGGTGGTCCTTCCCAGGAGGCCAGCTTCTCACTCAGGCTGTGACTTAATGCTTTCCTGTGTGGTGGACTTTTATACCCTGGAAACACCTTTCTGTGCTCCCCACATATCCAGCTTTACCATGGCTCGATGGCTTGCCTAGCCATTGCTGGGTGTAACATATACACACACACACACATACACACACACACACACAATATATATAGGTGTGTGTGTGTGTATGTATATATAATTATAGATAGATAGATAGATAGATAGATAGATAGATAGATAGATAGATAGATAGATAGATAGATAATGTGTGTGTGTGTATACACATATGTACTAGTATCTGTCTTTCAATAGGTATTTCGTATCCTCTTTTTTCCCCTTTTTACACAGATTTTCAAATTTTGTACTGATAGCCAACTTAATGCTAATGTAAAATATAGATATAGTTGTACCCAAATCGGATCTGCAATCATAGTGGTACAGTGGTTAGCACTAAGGTTAATTTCTTCTTGTGAAATTAATGAGATATACTTTTTCAGCTGGTTCTCTACAACTACTTTTGCTTTGTTGCTTTTTGCTTGGCTGTCTGCAACTTTTTAGTCCTAGTTTTTTCAAGACAGTTTCTTAGAAAATGTTTCAGGCTTAACCACTTTCTTTTTGTCCTGATTTATGATGGTATTGCAAGTCTTCTGAATGTGTTTTAAACATCAAACAACAGATATGTAAATTGGCATATATATGTTAACACTGACAAAAATAAAAAATAACAACATTCAAGTACACACAGGAGTTTTCTAGCAAATATTTCTGATTATAAACAGCACCAGATGCACTGGAAGAAGGTGTAAAACGTTAAGGGTAAATTATTATGTAATAACTTACTTTTTAGGAAAGTTGATTTAAAGCCTGAGACAGTTATCTGACATACAGGTTTTTGTACTATCAACTATAGTTCCATATATATTTATTCATACTGAAACAAAATTATTTTTTGAATCCTAACATTCCTTGGCCTCATTAATATCTGAGGGCAGAGGGATGCACAGATTCATGCTTTATCAGGTTTCAAGTCCTAACTCAGTAGATATTCCATGCTACATTCAACCCCATCATACCCACACTTGTAAATTCACAGGATTAAGCTTTTAGCACATAGGCACATCTCATTTTTACTCACTTTGTTAGGACAGAAGCATGTGCTCAGCTTTCTTTTTGAATCAGAAAGATGCCTGCCTTCATCATTGGCTGAACCCCAAATTTCTACTGGTAGAGAGGTAGACCAAAACATCCTGTTTTGGAGAGCCAATTGAATGTAATTTTCTTTTCTGCATGTCTCAGCATAGATGCTGTAATACGATCAAGATTTGCACTTCATTAGTGCTGCTAACTTGGAAGATCTCAACTCCCGCTATAACTATTTCATTTCACACTTGCAGGCTGCTTGCCAGTGATCAAGCTGTGACTTCAGTGACCCACTGGCGTATTGATTTATGTGTTTACATGACTCTCTCATTATCTTGTTTTGATTCCATCTCTTCCAAATTATTCCTGAGCCTATTTCAGCTACCAGCTAACCCAGGATCTTAGAACTGACTTTATTCTGTTTTCTTGTGTCTCCTGCTGGTTCAAACGCAAAGAAAGTTGGAAGGAAGCTCTGCCCAGGCAATATTGGAGAATATGAAATGTCCTTATTGGGTAAATGTCCCAGAATGTACAATTGTGATGCAAAAATCAAAGGATGTACAATTGTGATGCAAAAATCAAAGGAGCAAATCAAAACAGAAGGAATAAAATGAGCAGAAAAAGGGCTAATTATCTTTGAGGTCAGACATTGAGATGGAGCAGATTCATACAGGTCTGACAAGCAGTGGGCCAGTCTTGAATTATAACCTGAAACCAGATGGAAACTGCTGTGAAGATATGTGTAGATAATGGTGACATTGTCCTGCTGCCTGGAGGAACACAATAAACTGTCTGCAGCATTGTGGACCCCCTGAATGTGTGCCAAAAGCTTTGGTTAAGACCTGAGATGCAGCAATGGAGACAGTCTGCCTGGTGGCTGCATTCTAGTACCACAATAAGAAAAAAAAGACATGCATAAAGACAAAATAAATCTGACCAAAAATGTTAGTGACTTTACTGAAAATGTGGTTTCACACTTTTCCTTTCTTATTTGCCTTAGTCTATATAAGAATTATGCAATGTGATTAGAATGTGGCTACTTCAGAAGAAAAACTGTGGGTTTGTATTCTGATTTTAATATTTTCAGTGTTTTCATTCCTCAGAGAGAGCTGCATTCCTCATTCATGCAGTAGCCATAGTTATTTTTCAGTTGAGAAAATAGGGAGACAGTAGGCACCAGTAAGAGAAATGAAATTCATAAGAAATCTATATTTTTTAGGATAAAAACTAAGGCAGGTATTTCTTTCTGAAATGTTTGTATTTTGATTTCTGTGCATCTCATTACAAGACCACGCCATAATGAATTGCCACCAAATTTTCAGAAAAAAATTGTGGCCAAGAAATGCACAAATCCCCTCCCTTCTGTCATTTATAACAGTTCTGAGACTGTCTCCATGCTGAAAAATGCTGAAAGAGAAAATTGGAGAAAGGTAATCTAAAAGATCTTCCGCATAAAATTTAATTAATTTTACATATATTGTATACATATGCTTGCATATTTAAGTGTATAGAAGAAAGTTCTTTGCCTTGCACAAGGTTTATTTTTAAACGGTTTAGCAGTCATGCATTAGATAATTGATAATAATACATTATCATCAAGCAAAGGAAATGTGCCATATAAAGAGAGGGACAATCATTTTATTATCCAACTCTTTAGGTAAGCACCATGGCAAAACTCCTAAAAAGCACAGAAACTGGAATCCAAAAACATCAGGTCAAGGTACGGCCATGGTTTTTCTTTTTTTTTCTTTCTTTTTTTTTTTTTTTTTTTTTTGAAAAATGGTTTTCTATTTCCATTGAACAATGTAGAACAGAGTGTCAAATACATAGCCATTATTCTGAAATTTTCCCATGTTATTCTTCCTCATGTGACATGACCAAATCTTATTACTACCCTGCTCAGTAAATAACATAAGTACTCAGAAACCCCAGAGGAAACAAAAACCATTTTTATTTTAACTCTCTAGTTTGGAAAAATAATCTACTTTTTGTTTATTATCCAGGAAAACATCCCCCCCTTCTCAGCATAACTTGTATTTACTAATAAATTCAGCTTTGTCATTCTCTTTCAAGCTGTCAGTAATGTGGAACCTATACACCAAAATAATTACTTTCAAATATCTTGTTTTATAACCTCAGTCTATGTCAAACCTATTGTTTCTGAGGTATGCAGAGATCCTGTTGTGAGATAGGGCACATCTCAAGGGCTATTCAATCAGGCCATTATTATTATCATAGGAAAAGATGCAGCACCAATGATCTGCAAAGGGTAAAAGAGTACACTGAGTATTCACCGAGTCTGAATCAATTTGTTTCTGCAGAGAAGAGAAGGCAGACTGTTTCACCTGGAGACCATGAGAAGCATACATGTATTTAGTGCTTTGAAATTTGGTGCACAAACCTTCAATATGTGAACTGTTTTTGTCACAGACAGCTAATGAACTGAGGAAGGTCAAATATACCTATTATTCTTATGAATTGTAAGTCTAGGACTTTAAAAAGGTAAACCCTGTATTTTTAACCCTACCTAGTACAGAGGCAGTTTCCCTGAAAGTGTGCAATACTCATTTCTCTAAAAAGTTTCCATGTTTTGACCTCCACTGTGCCATCTGTGTTGCACATTCCTATCTTCATCAGGGTGTGTTGGCACCTGACTGTTAGAAAAAAAAAAAGAAAAATCTGTGTTTTCAGGAGAACTGGGGCTTGCCTCAGTTCTAGCACATGATAGGGTGGAAGGAACAAGGGATACTGATAGCCTGATGCCTGAGCCAGGCCATAGTTAAGCCCTGATTAATTCATTGCATTTCAATAACCTCTACTTCAAGCAAATAGGATTTTAATGTAAATTTTATAAGTGTGGAAAGGATATTGGTTAAATGACATGCTAGGAGTCACTGAGGAGCTTCATCTTGCACGCAGAAAAGTCAATCAGAGGGTATTTTTTGCTTTAGTAATGCAAGACCAAGTAATCAGGAATTAGCAGAAAAGAGGAGCCATTTGGAGCACTCATCTAAATGTTCTGTGTTAAGCTCCCAGATCAGCTTCTCTGGAATCATGTGGGGTGGTCTTCATAAACTGAAATAGGCATTAAATATAATATTTCTCTAAGTTGTACATTAAGAAAACAGTTGCCACTTACAAGTATGAGAACCATCCTTAGTATAATTAATATAAGCTTCATTAATAGACTGAATGAGCTTTACCTATTCACTTTACAGTTTTAATTTGAAGTTCTGAAAAATTTACAGCCTACTGCTTGGAGTAATGTGAAAATCTCAGATGAATTTGATATTGTTCTTATTACACATTTGGAATCATAATATCATAGAATTTTTTGTTGGAAAAGACCTCTAAGATCATCAAACCAACTATAAACCTAGCACTGCCAGGTCTACCATTAAATCATGTCCTTAAGCACCACATCTATATGTCTTTTAAATACATCCAGGGATGGTGACTGAACTGCTTCCCTGGGCATAAGGTTGTTGTACTCTAAGTGCAGGACCAAGTACTGTACCTTGTTGAACTTCATACAGTTGACCATGGCCCATCAATCCAGCCTATCCAGATCCCTCTGAGGAGGGATCCTCGAGCAGATCAACTCTCCAGCCCAACCTGGTGTCATCTGCAAACTCATTGAGCGTGCACTCAATTCCCTCATTCAGATCATTGCTAAAAAATATTGAAGAGAACTAGCCACAGTACTGAGCCTTGGGAGACACACTTGTCACCAGCTGCCAGCTGAATTTAACTCCATTCACTATGACTCTTCAGGCCTGGCTACCCAGTCAGTTTTTTACCAAGCAAAACATCCAAGCATCCAAGCCCTGAGCAGCCAGTTTCTCCAGGAGAATCCTGTGGAAAACAGTGTCAAAAACCTTACTGAAGTCTACGTAAACAACATCCACAACCTTTCCCTTTTCCACTGTGTATATCACCTTGTCATAGAAGTAGATCAGGTCAGTCAAGCAGGAGCTGCCTTTGTTAAACCCATGCTGACTGGGCCCGATCACCTGGTTGTCCTATGTATGTTGCATGATGGCACTCCAGATTATCTGCTCCATGAGCCTCCCCAGCACCAGGGTCAGAATGACACATCTGTACTTCCCCAAGTCCTCCTAGGTCAGTATCATATTTGATAGTTGCCAGTCATCTGGGACTTCCCCTGTTAGCCAGGACTTCTGATAAATGATGGAAAACAACTTGGTGAGCATTTCTGCCATCTTCCTCAGCACTCTCAGGTGGATCCCATTTGGTCCCATAGATCCATGTATGCCTAAGCGGCATAGCAGGTCATTAAACATTTCCTTTTGGAGTATGGGGGATTTCATTCTGCTCCCTGTCCCTACCTTCCAGCTCAGGGGGCTGAATACCCAGAGAACAACAAGTCTTCCTACTAAAGACTGAGGCAAAGAAGGCATTAAGTACCACAGATGTTTCCTCATCCTTCATCACTGTGTTTCCCCTCACATCTAGTAAAAGATGGATATTCTTCTTAGTCCTCCTTGTGTTGCTAACATATTTATATATATATGTTAATATATATTTACAAATATATTCATAGAAGCATTTTTTTTTCTTAGTGTCTTTAATAGCACTAGCTAGATTAAGCTCCAGTGGGGCTTTGGCCCTTCTAATTGTCTCCCTGTACAACCTCACAATATCTTTATAGTCCTCCTGAGTGACCTGCCCTGGCTTCCAAAGGTAATAATTCCTCTTTGTCCTCCTGAGCTCTAGCCACAGCTCTCTGTTCAGCTGGGCCAGTCTTCTTTTGCACTGACTCATCTTTCAGCATGTGGGGCTGGCCTGCTTCTGTGCCTTTACGATTTCTTTCTTGAAGCTTTCCAGGACTCCTTTGCCCTTCAGGACTGCCTCCCAAGGGACACAGCTTGTCAACGAGTCTCCTATACTGGTCAAAGTCTGCTCTCCAGTTGCAAGATGGAAGTTCTTCTAACCCTCCTCCTTACTTTTCTAAAAATTGAAAACTCTATTACTTCATGATAGCTATGCACAAGATAACCTCCAACTTTCACATGACCCACAAGTCCTTTTCTATTTACAAGCTAAAGGTCCAGTGGGTCACCATCTAGGTCACCATCTTGGCTCACTCACCAGCTGTGTCAGGAAATTATCTTCCTCACACACCAGGAACTTCCTAGATTGTTTCCTCTCTGCTGTGTTGTATTTCCAGTACACATCTGGTAAATTGAAGTCCCCTACAAGAACAAAGTTAGTGACCGCAAGGTTTCTCTCACCTGCTTACAAAATATTTCATCTGCATCTTAGTTCTGGTTGGGAGGTCAGTAACAGACTCCCCCTGTGACACTTGTTTGCCTTCGCCTTGATTTTTACCCTTAAACACTCAAGCCTATTATCACCATCACTCCCTAACATACAGGGCTACTCCCTCAACTCTCCTTCCTAGCTTCCTACCTTTCAGAAGATTTTGTAGCTGCCCATTGCAGCACTCCAGCTGTGCAAGTCATCCCACCATGTTTCCGTGAAGACAACTATGTCATAGTTTTCCTGCTGCACAGTGGTTTATGGTTCCCCCTGTTTGTTGTCTATGCCTTGTACATTGCTGTAGATGCACTCCAGTTGGACTAGTGTTTCCATTACCCGTAGGAAAACCCATAGTTCTTATATTACCTTTCTCAGGCACTTCCATGATATCTATCTCATCGGTATCTGTTTCTGTCTTCACTTTTTTATGGCACCCCACTGAGAGAGAAGAGTGAAGGACATTGCTAGCATACTGTCTCACAAACACTGGTGCACAGCTCTCAGGCTTATCTCTGGTGACCCTGCTTTTATTCCTTTCCCCCTTCAAATCCAGTTTAAAGCTGTTTCAAAGAGCCCTGCTAAATCCGGCGCAAAAATCTTTTCCCCCCTTTGCAACATGTTTACCCCACCTGTTGCCAGCAGGTCTGGTGTGTAAAATGACCCATGATAAAGAAAAAATAAATTCTGCTGGTGACAATAGGCTTAGAGACAGGTATTGATCTGCTGACTCTTCCTGTTTCTCCCTACATGATTCTCTGCAGCTGGAGGGATAGAGAATGTTACCTGTGCTTCTGACCCATTAACTGCTTGTCCCAAGACCCTTGCCCCAAGGCCTTGGTTGCCCTTCAAATTCTTTTTTACCTCTGCCTACCTGAAAAATCAATAATCTGCAGGCCATACCAGGGTAGAGAGCTTTCTTTTCACATCTTTCTCTTCTCTACTGACGGAGAGGCAGCAGACTTCCCTAAGAAGTGCATCATCTGCATATGGCACCTTCTGTTGCACCTTCAGAAGGGAGTTTACTATGACAGTGACTCATCTTTTTTCCCTTTGTGGAAGCAGTTCTGATGCATGGCATAGGCCAGCTTAACCTCAGTGACACGTGCAAGCCATATGATCTGTAAAAAGAAAAGATGGAAATTTCATCCTGAGACATTCTCTAAAACATATGTTTTTTAGAAGTAATTTTTTTTTATTTTTTTATTTTTTAAATGTCACATGTAACCCAGATGTTGCTTATTGGCATTCTGATGAAGCAAAGGTAACTGAAAAGAATGATGAAAAAAAAATGAAGTGGAGGGAAAGAAAGGGGAAAGCAATCCACCTGCATATGTATAGTAAATTTAGGATTCATTGATCAGAGAATGGCTCATCCTCAGTGTGCTACATGTGCTTTAACCATTTTTAAGTGTAATATCTTTATATTACTTAGTATATTACTTAAAGATCTTATATTTTGGCTACTTTTGGCTACAGAGGTATATGGCTGTATTAGAATCACCTAAGATATACATGTATGTGTCGTTGTTGCATATTTGACAAAATCCTTTAAGAGGTTTAAGTGTATGCCAAGGGCAAAGAAATGGTTGGACTGTAACTATAGTTCTGTACTTTGACTTATTTCTAGAGTTGTCCAAAATAATTGGTAGAAGTGCATGGAAATATTTTTTGTTGTTGTTCATAAGCATTACAGCTTTCATTTGATCTCACCAATATGATAGTAACAACAATAATAATAAAAACAAAGGAAACATAATGAAGATATTATGATTTCTAAGTAGAGTCTTTGAACTGTAATGAATGCGGCAATGTCTGATTGTATTGGCAGCTTAGAAAGTGAGATGTTAGCTGTTTCTATTAATTTTGATTTGGAGTACAGTGATACTACTTTTGTCAGTATTTTTATTATTCAAAGCACATAAGAAATAAGAGGTAATATCATAATGGGAATATCTTGAATACAGTTCAGCTTTTAACACCAATCTGACTGCAGAAGGATGATGGTTGCATTTTCTCAAAAAAACAAGTCGTGTCCCTGCTCATGACAAGGGGGTTGGAATTAAATGATCTTTAAGGTCTCCTCCAATGCAGACTATTCTATGATTCTTAAACTTCTTAAAAAATCGCTGAAATTCAGCATTATCTGTTCACATTAGAGAATACAGTATGAAAGGAATCCCTGGTGGTTATCAAGTCCCACTACCTACTCTGAGCAGGGGTAACCTTGAAGGTTAGGTTGCTCAGGGCTTTTTCCATTCAGTTTGTGATAGTATCTGAGGACTGAAATTTCACGATCTCTTTACCTTAGTAGTCATGTTTTGTGTTATGTTTTTCCATCATTTAAATTATCTCAGATTTTTTTTATTTTTTTTATTTTTTTTTTTTTTTGTGATTGAATGAATTCGAAAGATGGACTGATGCTTGATGTTCTTCTGTCTTTGTATTCTTGTCATTATATAAGAATTGTGGTAAATAGCATCTTGAATGTGAACGTTATAGACTGCATCCTACATTTCTGGACAAACTTCTGACAAACACACTGTTTCTGAATTGAACTCTGTATCTTCACATTTCAGAAGCAGTCTTGATTGCTCTAACTATATTTCAGATACAGGTCAGAAGGTTTTCCATATTACCTTATTTAAAAATAGTATAAGATTATATTTCATATTCTATTTTTTTTCTTTTTATTCTTAAGCAACTTTTTTCCCAACACACTTAAACATTGGTATTGGATTCACATGACAAGGTTTTGGCAGCAGAGTGCTGCAGGAGTGGCCTCTGTGAGCAGAGCCCAGCAGCTGCCCCATGTCAGATCAGAGCCAGCTCTAGATCCTCCAAAAGGTACCTGCTGCTAGCCAGAGTCATGCCAGTGAGTGACATGGGTTGTGCCTCTTGGAAGGAAGATTGAAGAAAGGGAAAAAACTTCTGTGACAGCAACTGGGATGACAACAATTTTTAGTTTGCTTTTGGTTTTCACTTTTCTAGTCAGTTGGCAAAAGATGGCAATAAATTACCTTAATCTCCCTTATGCTGAGTCTGTTTTGTCCGTAATGATAATTACTGAGGGATCTCCATGCCCTTATCTCAACATTTGAGCTTTTTTTTTCATTATGTTTCCCTGCTTTGGCCTTTAGAGGAGGTGAAGTGAGAGAGCAACATGAAGCTACCCACCAGTTAAGCTACCCAGTGTTAAGCTACCCACCACTGTGAAACCACCACAACCATGTGTCAGAGCTGTGTATTTTCCAGAAGGAAAGTTAATGAGTTTGGCAAAGATACAGCACAATTTTACTTTCAACAACTGTAGTATTCCTGACAAATACTCAAGTTGTTTTATTCTTGGGAGTATTTTGGTCTCCAGAATAATTTGTGCAGTGGCAAAACTAAGTTACCAGGTCAAGGTGGTTAATGATAGGAGAAAGACAGAGATTTTAGTACATTTTTTAGCTTGTAATTCAAATAAAGAAGACAACACATACATGGCTCAGGCTTTTTCTAATTCCATTTAAAAATATATGTAGTTCTGCAACACCCAACAGCTGCATGTCCTGCATATATATTCCTTTTATTATGTTTGAAACTTTAAGTTAAATGTTTTCTCTATTTCCACTTTAAAAATATGAATGTAATTTGTACTTAAAGCCACTGAGGATGATAAGAGGCAGTAAGAACAGGATGGTATTTAAAATGAAAGAGTTATCCCTGTGGGTTACAAGGGATGAATAAAAATAAGAAATGCGAAATAGAAAGGTCCAAGCCCTCAAATGATGTAAATTGGAGCTGATAGTGGGAGAAGATATGCCACTTGACACTATCTGAGTATCTAGTCCAATGTTCCAGAAAAGATGCGTGTCAAATGAAAGGCATAAGCAATTGCTTTTGAAAAAGTCATTAGTAAGTTAAAATCATTGAGGTAGGCAAAACAAAACTCTGGGGTTTAAAAAGGTGACTGAAGATAGCCTGGTCTCAGCATATTTTTTCTTTGTGGGAGATTTACAGAAAAGATAAAGAAAACAAAACAACCCTTAGGAAAGGAAAGAGGAGAATGCTGAAAGATTCAAACAATTGAGTCTGATCTCAACTTCCAGGGATTTTACTAAAAGCTTATATAAACCTGTTAGTCTTTGCTAATTTTCTCCAGTGTGTCTGCATTGTGCTGGATGATAACTAACAGCATGCAAAATAATAGAGAGAAAATCATAGGGAAAAAGTTTCAAGAAATTTGGAAAACCTATTTTGGAGAAAAATCTTTTATTGCTGATACAAGCTATTAATCATTCTCCTTTGTTACATCCTTTATCCCTTCCCTCTTTCTATTCATCTATTTTCTTTATCTTTCCCTCTTTCCCTCTTTCTCTCTTTCCCTGTTTCCCTCTTTTCTATGTTTCTCTTATAAAATCATATACCGCACCCATTTTCCATTTCTACACAGTTCATCCTGTAGCTTAATATTAAGGAGATACTTTGTATCAGTGTTGTAATGTGAATGTAATCTTAAAAGTATGCCTTTGCATCATCAGATATACTACTAAGTGAATATGTATGTTTTCAGAAGAATTATAAATCTTTCATGACCATAATAAGAAAGAATGACATACTTTATTTTATTACTGATTCATATAAAATATTTGCTATCAATTTTATCAGCTTTAACAATGACATTAGTTTTTCACAGTTTTAATTTGTGCAATTTATAGAATGACAGCCATGCAGAATTATTAGTTCTTTTTCTTTAGTCTGAGATTTTGGATAATTAATAGAAAGCTGACACTGGGATTATATTAATGATGTATGCAAGAGATTTTAGTGAGGATATTCAGTTTATGCAGCTTTTTATCTAATCATTACAGCCGGGCAATAGCTACTGAAGACATGGAGCACTGAACATACCAACCGTCTGCATATTTAGGCAAACTGTTCTTGTCAGAGTCAGGTAAGTTTAGCATTTGTTTCAGGGAAAGACAAACTATAATTGGCCCTGATTAGAGCACCCCAAAATTGTTAAGCTAAGACAAAATGGGAAAGGTTACTGAATGTTTTCCTCCCTGGAAATCAACTGACAAATCACTTTAAAAGGCTTGAAGAGAAAAGAAGGAAAAGAACAAGAAACCTAAAATGAGAGAAAAAAATTCAAAAAGATTGGAATGCCAACTTTGGAGAAAAACTCTGCCTTTATACCAAACCCACCTAAGAAACATTCTCCCTTTTCACATCTTCTATGCTTTTGTTTTCCTTTTCTATCCATGTAGGGAAATGATGGTTCCTAAGATTCTCAGAATGTTATACAAAAGGAAAACTTATCTTTCTAATATTATCCATATGCTATATTATATATGTATTATTTAAAATATTTGTTTTATGGTCAGTTACAAAGAGATACCAATGTATGCCTGGAATTCAACTGGTAAGCTCCTGAGGAACCTGCAGTGCCGAAATCAGAGGTGCTTGCTGTATTTTAGTGTTATGAAAAACATTAAAGTAGCCCTGTTCCCCTTTAAAATTTTTAAGAGTTCCCAACAACACTACTTGCCTAAGATCCAGAAAAAGAAATTGATGATGGAGGGGGTGGAAAAGACTGACTGCATAAGCTAGCATCACGTGTCAGTACGAGTCAGTGCTGTGCTGAGTGCCCATGGGATGTAGGTAGTTTAAATTCTTAGAGATTCCTACTCTTGGGTACTAGCTGCTGATGTCAATCACTGCATTGCTCTTTTCATAAGGCCAAAATTTTGAAATGAGCACAACTATGCCAGCTTGTACTAGAAGATAAGCCACCCTGGTGTCAGTGGGGGCTTAAAATGCCTCTGCCACTTGTGGCTGGTGATTAATCAGAAAGGAAGAATGAATTGAATGCTAATCCAACCTGCTTTGATCCTGAGCCATCTTTTCTGTAGCAGTTCAATGAAACTTTCCCCAGTGTTACAGAGCTCCAGGGACTGTCCAAGGCACTGACAGGTGTCACCTCCCTCCCCCCCCCGCCATGAAGAAACAGAGTCTGGCACTGTACTAGGACATGAATATATAAACACTACAAAAAAAGCTTTTACATGAATTTAGTGAGTGTCTCCAATAAATTGTACGTACAAGTCAAATCTGAGTTGCTGATTTGAGTTTAAAGTTCCACAGCTTAGCCTGTGTTATTGATTTTATTCTTTTCTGTGCAGGTACAATAATAATTCCTGAATCAAGTGCTAATGCTACTCAATACAGAGGAAAAAATGTAGTTGCAGTGATTGATATTTGTTAATTTTGAAATCTTTGCTGAGTTGGTCCTATTGTTTGAAAATCTGTTCCGCAGGTCTGACACACACATACAAAAAGAATTTGTTGGTGATTTGCAAAATATGTTCTTCCTGGCATCATATGCTTGAGGTTTGAACTTTGTCCGCTGGTTAACTCACTGTGTGAAATTGTTCAAATTGTTCTTGTAATGAATGGTACTTCCCCTCTGTGTACCAGAATTGGGAATGCTCAGTAATAGAAATACACACTCCAGCTGTGCTGAGGAGAATGTTACAGTGAGCAGCTCTCCACTGTCCAGCCATCCAGGTCTGTTTGCCCTACCTTCTTGCCAGCCAAAGATTGATTCACACATGGGTTCCCCTGGCACTGGGACCAGACTCTAAGGTGCTGTGACACTGGTGGGATTACATCAGCTCTGCTGAAGAGACTACCTTCCCTAACACAGTTGTGTGGCACTGTCTGCTTTCACATGCATCTTTGTGGGAGTCCAAGCAGTGTGGTCCCAACAAAGATAGCTGCTCAGGTTACAGGGATGGGTTTTGTGGCCACACAATTTTCTGAATGCCTTTGGGCAAACTTGGTATCTCCTTGTTGGTGGGCTGGTGGTGTGTTCAAACTGATAGCCAGGGATGGTGAATTAATATTTGCATTTTCTCTTGTTATGCAAATGCCTCTGGTTAAGTGTGCTCAGAAATACCTCTCTCTCTGCACTTAGAAATTGAACATTGTAAAAGTAATTTTATTCAAACTCCTTTACTTCTGTCTCTGAAATTTATTTTTTTTTATATGGTTAGAAATACCTAAAAATGGTGAAGGTGCTTTTTTTTTTTTTTTTCACTGCTTGACCAACTTTAATCATAAATGTATAGTCTTATTAACACTTTGCAAAAATGAACAAAGTACTAAAATATTGGAGGGCTTGATGGTTTGACTGTTATTTTATTATTTAGAGTAAAACGGGTGGAATATTGATAAAGCTGATTGTGCTCTTCCTCTGCATATCTGTAAAGGCACAGACCAACTTGGAAAAATCTGAACTCAATAAAATATTAATTTAATTACAATTCCCCATAACAATATGTGTCATTCCTACTAACACTGCAGCAACACAAGTTTTCTGGAGGTCAGATTTATTTGATTAGCTTTCATAATTATGTCTGTCAAGCTTGCTACAGAAAGAATAAAAGGTAAAGTTGTTAGACATCTATGTTAGTCTAGAGAAACTCAGAACTGACCTAGAAATCTGCTTTGAAATGTGCTCTAGATTCTCTTTGTTAGATCTCACAAAAATGCATTTGTTTACAGGATGCTGGAAATGTCCTGCTTACTGTGGCTTAGAAACAAACATCACAGAGATTCCGTATTCACACTTCAATCCAGATTTGGGCAGTTAAAAAGAAAAGCAAAATGTGAGAACTCTCCCTCAAAATATTCTGTGCTCAAGACTCCTGTGGAAACCTGCAGGAAGGCCAGGTCAGCATAAAAGGTTTTATTCAACAGAAGACTTTGGGTTGGGAAAGGAACTTATGACAGTGACAAGGCCACATGAGCATTCTTCCTGTAAGGCTTCTTTTTCCTCACTTTACTTCTTTAGCTTCCTTTGACTACTCTATTTTCAGCCTTGACAAATTGGACTTCAGTATCTTCATGTCACTGTTCTCATCTGAGGTGAGGCCAGACGTGCGTCAGAAGTGCCTTTTCATAACTACTGCCAGAGACATTCTTTGTGTAATCTATTCTTACCTAACTGATTCATGTTGTCCATACATACTAATTATTTCTGTGTTTTACTAATTGTAAGATGAATAAGTGCCATTTTCCTGAATCAGTATCTCAGTTATCAGGCCATCCAAAGATTGTTGCACCTCAGCCCAATAAATGTATTTATGACCCTTTGCTTGAATGGGTCATAAAGATTCTTTTGCTAATGTGACTGTGTTTCTTAAAGTGCATATTTAAGCATGTTAATAAGTATCTGTGACTCTAGAGGTTTAAGTTTTTTTATTTTGTTTTCCAAGAATAACAAATTTTCTTGATGTATGGAGGTATTTGTTTGCTGATACTTTAAAATATGAGTTTTTTGTTTTGACAAGAATTCAGTAGATCATGTTAGGTAATTGCTAATACTTTTTTAAGCATCAGCATGGCTCATCTTTTCCTGATGTATTAAGATTTGCAATAGTGTTCTTGACAAATAATGAAGCGTAACATTTATGAACATCTTGAGCAAACTGCTGAATAAAGCTTCTGTGTCTGGATCCCAAGACACAGTGACCTTGTCACCACAGTAATAATTAAATAGACAAAGCATTAGCCCAATTGCTCATGGATCTCTAGAGCAATTGATCAGGAATCCCTAAGGAATGTCAGATTTCCTTTTCTTAAAATGTTAATTTGTGCTGTAATTAGCAAGGATTTTCTATGTTAAGATTGGAATTGATAAAACATGGTAGCTTATTAGAATCACATATAATGTGAGCCTCGAGAAGAAAAGGGGAGACTCCATGGAGACCTTACAGTAGCTAAAGGAAGCCCACAAAAAAGCTGGGGAGGGCCTCTTGGTCAGGGAGAGGAGTGATAGGGTAAGGGGGAATGGTTTTAAATTGAAAGAGAGTAGGTTTAGATTAGATGTTAGGAGGAAATTCTTCACTCAGAGGGTGGTGAGAAACTGGAGATTCTGGAGCAGGTTGCTCAGAGAAGCTATGGATGCCCCGTCCCTGGGTCAAGGCTAGGCTGGATGGGGCTTTGGGCAGCCTGGTCTGGTGAGAGGTGTCCCTGCCCATGGCAGGGTGGTTGGAACTAGATGATCTTTGAAGTCCCATGCAACTCAAACCATTCTATTATTATGTGATTCTAATTTTCCAGTAATCCTACTTTTTATATCTTCTTTTAATGTAAACTGGGATTTTTTCTTGGTGAACCATACAACCATAAAATCCTGCCATTAGCAGGGATGCTTTCTACTAGACCTGGTTTCCCAAAGCCCCATCCAGCCTGACCATGAACACCACCAAGGATGAAGTATCAACATCATCTTAGTGAATGGCAGGAAAACTTTGTTTTGATAAAGACAATATAATAGAAAACCTATTTACATCTATGCAAAAGACAGAAAGAAAGTCAATTGTGTACTTTCCAGACTTTTAAATTTCTTTTGCATGCAAATGTAATATGTAAATATTACACTTTTAAGCATACTTTGTGATTCTTCTGTTCTGTAACATTATTGATAAAGAACATTTTTAATAATCTATATATTCCAAATTTTTTTCCTATTGAATTCTTCTATTGAATTTCTTGAAGATATATCAGCAAATTCAATCTTTTCCAGGGAAATCTTGATTTTAAAGCTCTTTGAATTGAAATCAGGTATTGTAGTCTCACTGTCCTCTGTCTGTAGACTGGAATTTGTTATTTCTATCTTATCTTTTATAGGACCAGAGAGTTAGCCTTTTCCAATGGACATAACATTATTAGCATGAAACTTTTTCTGTAACAATTCCTTGTTTCCACAAAAACATGTTTTAGAACTGCTGTCTTGTAGTAACCTTTTTTTTTTTTTTCCCCTCATCCTGTCATTTCTCATTTTCTGCAGAACAGTAATTCTCTTTTATTATTTCTTGATTATAGGATAAAGGACCATGCCAGGGATAAAAATAGATCTTTTGATGGGAACAAACACAATGTAGCTTGAGTTCACCAAGGAAATTCCAGGCTGATTTAAATATTCCTAAATTTCCAAGTGTGTGAAGGCAGCCTCCTGAGTTTCCATGCCATAGTATCTTCCCTTTTCTGTTTTTCCATTTTTCTGACCACCCCTGGGCCACCCCATTTTACCTTGCATTTTACCTCCCTGTGGCATCCTGGATCTGTTGCTGCCAAGTTGGCATCAAAACAAGTGCTGCTAGCAGATGTGAGAACATGTTTCTAGGTCCTCGTTAGGCAGTAGTTCTGGCAGAGGTGCAATAAATTAATTGTCACCAAGTTTAGTTGAGGGCAGAACTTTTCCTCAGCAACGTTAAGCAGCATTCCACAGAAGTCATCCCTTTAGAGACAGAAAAAATGTCATGTAAGGATTATTATTATTATTTTATGAATTTGGTGATTTTTTTTTTGCTAAATATTTCAACTTTGGCAAAAGAAAGAAGCTTACTCTTTCTATGTAAGAAACAGCAAGCTTAATTTCAAATCTTAATGAGCTGTATCTATATTTTCATAGTCAATTTGTCTGCTTCTCAACTTTTAGAAATCTCAGCTTAAGACCTTGGGTAACTCTGAGATTTAAAGGACAAGTAGTTATTAAATACTTTTGAAAACATAATGACGAAGACTCTTATGTCCTAACAATAAAGACTGATTTCCTGAATAGTCTTATTTTTAATTAATATGCTAAAAAATTATATCCATACTTTCTGTTCATTAAATGTATGCTTTCAGCAAGACTGCTCCTTTGGGTGATTTGCAGAATTTGGTGTCAAGATATGTTAACAGAGAAGTTCAGTTTGAAGAATAGCTAATTATCGTGACATATCTTTTCCCTTTAGGTAAGAGAGAATGTCTCCTGTAAAGAAAGAAAAAGGCAAATTTGAATACAAAGCTATTAAATGCTACTGTTTCCTAAAGAAATCTGGCATTTTCTGTTATAGTGAATGAATTATCTAACAAACTGACTATTGTGTCAAATTAAGTATCTGCTGAAAGCTTGGGAATGTAATTAAGCATTTGCGTTGTGATGAAATTTAGTGTCATTTTAATAGGTAGTTAATCAATTCTGCTCTGAGATATAATGAAAGAAAGTGTTTTTGATCTATTAAATTATATTTTCAGTCTAGAGTTTATGCTCCTAGGTGTATTTGCAAACACTTCTGCTCACACTTTTATGCTTACGTGTCACAAGCTTAGAGGAAAAATCTGACTTATGTTTTAATTAGCTGTGGCAAAATAATAGAAATATGTTTCAACAGAGGAGAAAATCCAAAGCAAGCAAGAGAAAACCACATTTTGTCTGTACTGTTGTTGCTTTAGGTGCATTAAAAAAATAACAAAAATAATAAAAAACAAAATGCATATTAAGAGAATAGCTTTTATTTCTGGAAACAAAATGATATAGAACCCTGAGAAATAAAGTTGTGTGAAACAGCAGCAGCTGTACGCCAGTAAGTTCACCTGATATAAGAAAAATGGGATATTTGCCAGCTAAAAGACTTTCAGGTCCTACATCAAGAGATTAAATAGATGGGCTGTTGGGCTGTTATGCAGGCCTTTCTTATGGCCCACAAATTTCCTTCATGAAATGGGGACTCTCCGAAAGGATAACTGACTAGGAAAGAGGGAAAGAGGTGGAATAATCTTCACTGGAGAGCTTTTAAAAAAGTTTAAGGTAATATTTGTTAAAAATTAGACAAATGATTTCCTCAAGACACTTCATCACTTTGCCTAAAATTAAGTGCTCAGATATAGCTACCATATAAAACTATCTTCTATTACTGACAGCTGGCAAAAAACTGTGTCAAACTTTCTCAGGGAGAAAGGGAGGGGGCGCTTAGTTTTGGTAATGAGGTCATCCTTAGCAGCCTTTGTAAACATTGGCTTCGATATCTAAATTTAAACACCCGGCAAATGAGTTGCAGTTTTAAGCTCTTGTCCATTTTTATTGACTCGAGTTTTCCTGTTGACCCTGACAATTCTGTAATAGAGCTGTAGCTGAAATACTTTCCGAGAAAAAGTATTTTCAAAAGGACTTACATTCCAGTTTCTAACATTTTATACAGCAAATAAATGTTCTTATTTATTCAGTCTTAACTTTCAGAGATATTTTTAGCAGCTGTTTTGCATTGCTCTATTTTCATTACACAAGTTAAGAGTGTTATTCAAAATAATATTTTTCTTGGCTGGCTAAACGCAAGACCGTAAGATAGCTAACACCAACACAAGGGAGGCAGGTGATGTTGTTGTCCATGGACAATTAGGGCAAGTGGACTCAAGTATGCAACACCCTTCCCAGCATTATGGGAGGATGGAAAGAGGATCCATCTGATGGGGCCAAATTTCTCTCTCAACACACACACACAAAAAGTATTTTATAGCTTCTTTGTAAAGAGCTCATAAAGTTCATTGTTTGTGAATCTCAACTACAGAACTGCACAGGCAGCACAATTCAGATTTGACTTTTCTTTGACCAGATTTTCTGATCTGGTCTGGTGTATCCAGAAAACTAGAAACCTGTTGCAAAACACCCAGGAACCCCTAGCACTGAGGGAGGAAAACCAAAATATTTCATCTGATTTCCAACACAGGTTTGGAAGCTGAGTTTATAGAATCATGGAATCATTCAGTTTGGAAAAGACCTCTAAGATCACATAATTCCACCTTTAACCTAGTACTGACAAATACACCACTAAACCATACTATGAAGTTCAACATCTATAGCAATAGTACCCACTTCCCTGAGCAACCTGTTTCAATGTTGCACAACCCTTTCCATAAAGAAATTTCTCCTAATATCCAACCTAAACCTCCGCTGGTGCAACTTGAGGCCAATTTCCCTCATCTTACCACTTGGTGTTTGGGAAAGGAGCCCAATCCTCACCTTGCTACAACCTCCTTTAAGGTAATTATAAAGCACAATATGGTCTCCCCAGAGCTTTTTTTATTTTTCCTTTTTTTTTTTTTTTTTTCTCAGACTAAACAACTCCAGCTCACTCATAACCACTACTACTCATAAGACTTGTTCTCTTATGTTCACCAGCTTCATTGTCCTTCTCTGGACATGCTCCAACACCTCAACTACTTTTTTTAGACAGGGTCCCAAGACTGAACACAGTATTTGAGGTGCAGACACACCAGAGCTGAGCACAGGGGCATAATCACTTCCCTATTGCTGCTGACAACACTATTTCTGATAAAAGCAAGGATGCTTTTAGTCTTCTATACTACCTAAGCACTATGCTGGCTCATAAGCAGCATATGGGCCTATGACACTGATAAATGATATCTGTTACTTCCAAACAAAAAATTTCCACGAGTATTTTTTTTTTTTTCCCCCTTAATGGGATGATTCATTAAAATAGCATAAAATATATTTCTAGCATTATATAAGTATGTTCTGTGCACACTGAAACCTCTTTGGTAGTGTTTTGCAAGGCTTATTCCAACAAGTGTGAGCAGAATATTAGGGTTGAGTCATTCTTGTCTCCAACTCTAAGGTGCTACTAACATTGTTAAGTTCAAACTACTGCCTGCAAATACTTGTAGAAGAAAAATACATAGTAAACCTAATTTTCTAGTATAGAACTACATGTTCCCTCTTATACATATTACCACTAAAGAAGGCAGTAGTTACCAGGTGGGAGATGATTTTATTTTTAAGTATGACATTCCATGACAATTTGACATAGTCTGAGCACAGTGTCCAGCATTTCTTAATAAATGCAGGGAATATGCTTTTGACATATACTAGATAAAAGGTACTGTGAAACTATCACTAGAGAAAAATGGTGCACTGACTGATTACTCTACATTCATCTGTAGTATCTATTGAGTAACTATTAGGTAGGGGGAGAAGGCACATTCAGCTTTTTGGAGGACTGTATAAAAGCATCCTTGCCCTGATTTCTTAAAGTTAATTCAAACCCCACTGGACACAAATAGGATCCATCACTCACAGAAAACTCAACCTAAAACATTTTTCTTGATGTCTCAGAGTATCCCAGAATTTACATAAGCATTTACTGGGTGCATTCACTTCTACACTGCAGCCTGTTAGTGCTTTATTCAGTCTCATACTGTGTCTACATTATGTTAGTGCTTCAGAAAAATGCACAAATACATAATACATACAAATACAAATGCATAGTAAAAGAATATACAATCTTTTTACGTAATTAAAATAAATGGCCATGGGCATAGCTGTATCAGAGACACCTCCACTTCAGGAAACTATCCTGGCCTCTTTATGCTTGCAGGCATCCCTTATGGCTCCTGGCTGTGGAGGCTCAAACATGTATCTTTCTACAGCTATCTTTAGCACTCTCCCTTCCATACTCACATTAGACCCACTCACTGTTGTCCTGTGCAGGACAGATAGTGGCAGCTGAAGGACAAGAAAAGAACATTTTCTTTTCTGTACAATAAAAATAAGATTGTGTGTAATTAAAATTTAATATACACTAAACAGTCCTGGTAAGTTTCCAAAGCAGAAAATGCCCTCTCCCTAAATGGGAACTCAGCCAAACACAGATGCCTGGCATCTGTGTCTTCCTCTACTGAGGTGTGATTGCAATTTAACTATACCTCCCTAAAAACTTAAATCTAGTGAATAAGGCATGTTATCTATTACAATCAATGTGAATGTCACTGTAACACAGCTTTTTAGAAAAATAAGATCATGGAGGAAATCAGAGGATACCTTCCTATATCAGGAGAGAGGGCTGCACTCCCAAAGAGATCAGAGGAACAGAGAATGATTCTGGTTGGAAGGGACCTCAAAGATCATCTTTTTCCAGGTCCCCGTCATGTGCAGGGACACCTCCCACCACAGCATGTTGCCAAAAGCCCCATGCAGTCTGGCCTTGAGCACTTCCAGGGATGGGACATCCACAGCTTCTCTGGACTGTTCAAGTGCTTCACAACCCGCTTCCACTGAGCAAAGAATTACCTATCTGATCTAAATCTTTCCTATTTCAGTTCAAAGCCATTTCCCCTTGTCCTATCACTACCCTCCCTGACAAAGAGGCCCTCTCCAGCTTTCCTGTAGGCCTCCTTTAGCTACTGAAAGGCTCTCACTGGAGTCTCTCCTCTTCTCCAGGCTGAACAGCCCCAATTACCTCAGCCTTACCAGAGCTACAAGTGGATATTTGCTAAAAACATACAGAATAGACTCTGGGTTTGGTAAATTTGAAAACTCATGTTGACTTTGACATAACTTTTTTTTTTTTTTTTTTTTAAACTTTAAAAGCATGATGAAAGAATAATTTGGAAGGAACTGAAATGTGAAGATAATTAAAATTAAATGCTTTTAAAGAATTTAGGAAAGGATCATTCTGTCAAATAGAATTTTAATAAGACTACATTTTATGATGGTAATATTTTATCACTGCTCCTAGATAACAGCTAGGAAGTTACCTGACATAAAACTTGTGCTCTTGAGACTCCCTCTTGCTCATACAACATATGTCTTTCTATGTTGGGAGATTCTAATAACATCTTCCTTAACTTAACGTTGTCCATTACTTGCAGTCTGCAAAATTACTTTCCAAGTATGTAAACAATTTAAACTAAATTCAGGGATGTCAGGGAACAGACACCCAAGTACCTTATGTGTCCTTGTATGGCCATGGCAAACCAAATGCTTCTACAAATCTGTAAACTGTCTGACTTTACATCGTGCTTCGTATATTGAATTGTGGCCTTGAATCTTTCTCTGTTCCCACATGTTCCCTGAATGTCATTATATTTTGTAATAAAAAGTGAGTCAGAATCATTTCAACAGTCTTTTTGTCAGGAAGGAATTTTACAAACAGAACTTGTAAACAAGAAAAATATTCTGTAATTTCTTCTTTATTTCAAATATGTTGCTATTCACTGTACCACTAGCCTGATAACTTGTTTTTCACAGGCTTTTTTTTTTTTTCCAACTGTCTAAATACATCTCACTAATACAGCATGACATATTTGTTTCTCAGATATCTTGATCTTACTAATGTGTTTCTATAAATATGTTTCATCACAATATCTACTAAATCATGAAAAATATTTATTTCTTATTTATTTATTTTCCTACTTACTTACCACTGATCTATTTTTCCTCTTCTATGTGGGTTGCTCCTAAAGCATTCCTCATGTTTCCTGTAGAGGTTCTCTAAACTAAGCTACTGTCACCTGCTACCATCACAGGGCAGAATTCCTGCCAGAGTCCTTCTGTATTCACTGCATCACTCAGTGAAAGACAGTCAAAGAGAACATATATCATTGTGCCTTTGACATTCAAATTAGAAACATAAATCAAAGAAACCCAAGCCCTAAAAAGTAAAGAGAGAAGTAAAAGAAGAATAAACATAATGCTTGTAAAATATGGCTTTTTTTTTTTTTTTTTTTACTCTTGCATATTGTTTTACAAGTGGAATTCTTCACCTATGCTGTAGAAATGAAAAAGAAAAACATATATACTTTCTGGCTTTATTAAACTTTTCAAATTATGTTAGAGAATCTTTTCAGTTCCTTGTGCAGCAACATTCTTCCTTTGATATTTATGCAGAGACCAACCTTCACAGGTGGTTGAAAAAATAGAGAAATGCTGCATGCATCTCTGCTGATAATTAAAGCAGATCATTTATATCTACTGCACTATGCTAATTTAGGATAACAGTAAGGCCAAGATACAATGAAAAGATTGTAGTTAAGGTCTTTGATTTTCAAACTGTGAAGTGTCAAGAAGTAAAAATTGCAAATGCTGTTGCACAGAGAGTTATCTTACCCAAGCTGTCATACAGACCACCTTTGAAACCTGAAAACATCTGTTTTTTGTTACCATTTTTCACTGTTCATATCTAGATTTTCTGGTTCTGGCTGACGTTGACTGTCAAAATGCTGAAGTGTTGCATGTGTGTTCCTGCTGGTGTTTTCAACTACACTGTCAAAAATTATATTTCAGAGCTTTTCAGTTTTTCATTTAAAGACAATGTTAATTATATTCCAAACCCAGTTCTGTGGACTCCAGTGCTTCAACTATCATTCAGTTTTTAGGGTACTTACTGAAACTAAAATGAAAGACTTTAATCATTTAAAGTTCATTTGTAGCTTCAGCATGAAAGCCATCCTCACAAATGGTGCTAACTGGCATTGCTGCTAACAGATTCTTCAGAGGCAAGTGATTTAATAGCCTTTGACTCTGAGCTACATTTTTCTCAGAGGCATCCGACAATGAAAAGCAAGTTGAAGGATTGTTGTTGTTCAGGCTTCATTTTCCTAGGCTTTATAGGTTGATGCAGAATGTCTGAAGAATATCTGTGGGCACCATGTCAATCTTATTCTGACTTAGGTTGTCAGGCTGCTCATCACTTGGTTATCTTAGATTTCACAGTTACAGGACAGTTGAGGTTGGAAGGGACATCTGGAGGTCATTTAGTACAACCTGCCTGATTAAGCAGAGACACCTAGAGTGGATTGCACAGGACCATGTCCATGTGACCTTTGAAGAACTCCTATGAGGAAAATTTATAACTATTGTTCTTTGTCTTATTGTTTGGTGGTTGTGACATCCAGGATGAGACTGCATCTGTTCTGCCTGAACACGGACATGGGTTTGAGCCTGATTTTTTTATGTCCCATCTTGATATGAAGCAGGTGACAGTGACTACAGGAGGTACTGATTTAGCAAGGCAATGTTAAGGAGCAGAGTAAAAACAAAAAGGCTTATGCAATTTTAGAACATTGTCTCTTTTAGCTTTGATATTGTCACAGAAAGGCTGCTTTGCACTGTATGCTCAAATCCTCAGATTTGAAAGATGGCTCAAAACTACCTCTGCATTCAAGGTAATCTAGGCAATCTGATATAACAGACTTATATATCCATTCTTATATATCCATGCTTCATAATCATTATTATTTTCAATTAATTTTAGTACTTGGATCAATTTTACATCAACTGTAATGAAACTGGACATTTACATTTATGCCATAGATTCTGGCACCTTCCTTTCTGTCATCTTTCTTGTCAATACATGATACATTTATATTAAGCAGTTCCACTTTTTATATTTTCCCTTCCCTTCCCTTCCCTTCCCTTCCCTTCCCTTCCCTTCCCTTCCCTTCCCTTCCCTTCCCTTCCCTTCCCTTCCCTTCCCTTCCCTTCCCTTCCCTTCCCTTCCCTTCCCTTCCCTTCCCTTCCCTTCCCTTCCCTTCCCTTCCCTTCCCTTCCCTTCCCTTCCCTTCCCTTCCCTTCCCTTCCCTTCCCTTCCCTTCCCTTCCCTTCCCTTCCCTTCCCTTCCCTTCCCTTCCCTTCCCTTCCCTTCCCTCTTTCCCTTTCCCTTTCCCTTTCCCTTTCCCTTTCCCTTTCCCTTTCCCTTTCCCTTTCCCTTTCCCTTTCCGTATATATATATATTATTTTTTATTTATTTATTTTTGAGACTAACAACTGTGTCTTTTGTTTCACTTGCTAGCTTATCTTGGACAATCTAGCAACTAGCTTTGTTAATATTTGAGCATTTTCTCAATTTTCTTCTCAGTTCTCAAGACTCCATTGACAGTACTTTGATAATTCTTTGTGAGTGAGATTTCATTCTCATACAGATCTTCATGTTTTAAGGAGGTGAATTATATCTGCACTGCATGTTTTTATATTTCCTTCTCTGCTGAAAATAGTAAGAGGAAGAATAATTGTAACAGTGACTTGCAATGTACAAGCTACTTTTACATTTGCTGAATAAAATTTTATCAAGGTATAGCATAGCAATGGTCAAACAGAGTGTGGCAAAACATTATTGCATTTCCCTTGCAACTTTTTTTTTTTTTTTTACATTGCTGGATAATGAAGAGGTCCTGACAATGGTAGTGTTGCACTGCTGTCTTGCATGATGGGTGATTATTGGAAGCCTCTGTAGCAACCTTCACTTGAACACTCAGTCTGTACCTCTGGGGTGGGTTTGGTAATGCTCTTTTTAATGATCTTGTTACAAATTCATATCATTTTGTTGAAGTGGGAGAGAGAAGCAAGATGGATTGAGATTAATTTCTTTTTATATGTCAAGAAAATATACTTGCAATGCATGTTAATATTTCTGTATTTCATTTGAGGATTAGACAAAATGAGAGATTGCAGAACCTTTTCCCACACTGGTCAGTACTGGCTATGTAGGAAATGATGTTGCAGCATTGTAAGCTGTACAGCAAATACCTGTGAGTCATAGAATCATAGAATCATAGAATATCCCGAGTTGGAAGGGACCCATAAGGATCATCAAGTCCAACTCCTGGCACCACACAGGTCTATCCAAAAGTTGAGACCATGTGACTAACTGCACAGTCCAATCGCTTTTTGAATTCAGACAGGCTCGGTGCAGTGACCACTTCCCTGGGGAGCCTGTTCCAGTGTGCAACCACCCTCTCTGTGAAGAACCCCCTCCTGATGTCAAGCCTAAATTTCCCCTGCCTCGGCTTAACCCCGTTCCCGCGGGTTCTGTCACTGGTGTTAATGGAGAAAAGGTCTCCCGCCTCTCGACACCCCCTTACGAGGAAGTTGTAGACTGCGATGAGGTCTCCCCTCAGCCTCCTCTTCTCCAGGCTGAACAGGCCCAGTGCCCTCAGCCGTTCCTCGTACATCTTCCCCTCCAGGCCTTTCACCATCTTCGTAGCCCTCCTCTGGACACTCTCCAACAGTTTCAAGAACAAGAACAACAACAACAAAACAACTCACTGTGATTGGTATTTTTCTTGTCTCTAGACTTTTCTTAACATTAAAACAAGAATAAATTCAACCCCCCGTCTAAATTTCTATACAAAATATAATTAAGTAATCTCTAGTAAAAGTTTTTATCCAGTTATTTTCTTTTATATGCTACTTCAGAAACAATAGATGAGCATCACTTGTCAGAAAAAAAAAAGTCACACATTTATGAAAACTTTATTAGAATGAATAGCTTCACCTCAAGTCAGTTGCTTTTTTGAAGATAAAATAATGACCAAACAGAAGAACAGAGGACACGAGTAACAAGAGGTCGAAGAATGTCTTTTGTGGTAGTTGTATGTTCTGAATCCCTTTATAACTTGCATTGTAAATAGATTACCAACACAGTTTCAGGGCTGAATCTTGCTGTGTTTAATTTATTACAAAATCCCTTGATGTTTTCATGAATAGATTGCCTACTTGTCTAAGTTTTAATTATTTTCTTCATTTTAAAGAATAATCCCATGAAATCTGAGAAAGTTAATTAGCTCGTGCTGAAGAGGGTATCTTAACCTCTCTGGAATACACACACACACACACATAATTAAAGATGAGTTATTTTGGATGTAAAGCCAGGTCAAATTGGAAGGACCTGTTTGTCATTTCAAGTTGTCTTAATACAGATGTAATGTCTGAATCTTGTGTTTGCAAGTGAGTTGCTGTGTTGTTTAGATCAGAGAAGCTCTAACAAGTCATTCTAAGCATGCCGTTCACAATAAGTTAAGGCCGCTTTCAACCTCATCACAAGATCCTAGGGGATCTCTGAAGCCACTAATGTGGTGGCTTCAGGAGGAGGCTTTTGCTCTCACTTCCATCATGAGATGAGGGAAACTCATCTAATGAAAAGACAGTGGGTTCCCAGGCTGCTTTCCAAGGAGTAAATTGATCAGTACCTTTCTCATTTTACCTAGCTCCTGTTATATCCATTGTTCACAGATTGAGATTTATTTGTATAACGATATTTTTGAGTATAAATAGAAAAGAAAAATGAGCCTCTTCAGCTGTTTTAACATAATACTTAAACTTGACATATTTCTAGATATTAATTATTAACACAACTGTTATCTACTTTTGGAAACAGCAGCATGATCAACTGGATTAACAGAAGCATTTTTGGTAGTTTTTATTTCCCCTATTTTTTCTTCTTTGTGTTGTTTTTGTATAACAGTGTTCAACACTCTAATGAACAATCATATATTTAAGAATAATCCAAGCATTTTATTTTTACTTTTTTTTAAAAAAAGAACTAATTATACTGTTCAAAATCAGCAAACTAGTTTCCATTGAATGTAAGATTGATTAAATTGACAAATTAATCTGATTCTTCTATCCATATATTAATGCCTTAGCCATGATAGTGGTTAAGATTGGACTGAATCCTATATATGTAAGGTCTGTTCATACTGTTACATTTATAGCTAGTCTGATATAACCTGTTTTTGTTTATTTATTTGTTTGTTTGTTTTTTAATTCATGACACCAGAAGAGGCCTAAATTCCATCCCCGGTTAGTGAAAGAGATGTAGGGATGTTCTTATCCCGCTATTTTTCATATGCAAACAAAATATCCTTCCTTTCACATACTTGTAAGATAAAGTTAAGTATATTTGAACTCAAAAATGTGCTTACAATACTGAGATAAACGGGCAGCTAAATATAACTTAGGAAAGATGCAGAATATCAGTCACATTTCTGCTGAACAAAATGGATCTACCCCAAAATACACCAGAAGACAGTCTGATCACTGCCTTTATGAGACATTCTTTTGAACTAATAAGGGCTGTTCAAAACAGCAAATAATATTCATCTTACTCCTCTTGTTCCAAGTAACAAAGAGTGATCTTTCCTTTTCTGTGTTTGTTTACACTTCAGTGATTTATTTATATTAAAGTGAACACATTTGTGTTTGCTTTTTGTGGAGTACTGAACTAGTTCACAATGTTTGACAATCATAAATTTTGCTGGCAATACAACAGTTATTGAAATAGATCATTTTTTAAAAATATTTTTGGCATAGTTCAATTATCTTTCTCTTAAAAACAAACAAACAAACAAACAAACAAAAAAACACATATGAAGGAATCTTTGCAAATAATTATGCATTTTTATTCTGCAATTTCTGTGTGATAAAGGAAGACATGATATTGCACACTGTCACTTCCACTGCCCTGGAGCGATTACAGTAATTAATTTTCTTCAGGTAGAACAATGAAAAATTATCTCATTTCCTCATGATTACTTCCTCTCTGCAGTTATCAGTAACCAGTTGCTATTACTGAGGAAAACAGAGGATGTAACACTGGTCTTATTGATGAATCTCGTTGTAGAAGAACAGACAACAATTTTAAATATTAGAACTGGGGTTCATGGAAGAGTAATTGCATATGAGTAAATGAAAAATTGTAAGACTAGTTTCAGTTAGACAGAAAAAGTAAAAATAGGAAAGACCTACAGATTTGCCACACTACCCTTAAGCTCACTTCCAACACTTGGCTCATTTAAAAAGTTAAATTAGTTTACTTCTGCTGAACCCAGGATTTTACACTCTTAGGGAGGAAGACTAGGAACAGCATAAAGATGACTTTAGTCAATTCATGTTGTTTAATTGTAAAATGGCACTATTCTCACTCTCACTTTTCTTCCTTCTCCACATGTATTTAGCTGTCTTCCCCATTCCTTTCCTCCCCATGTCCCATTCCCTCCAGACCTGGATACACAATCTCCCTGTTCTGGCAAATATAAAATCTTCCATGAGTTAATCTGACTCAGAAGAACATCAGAAAACTACCCAGTTTTCTTGCTGTCTCATTCAATGTTTCAGGGTTGAACAGGTGCCAGAGCTGGCACAAGATACATAACAAGATCATGTGGCCAAGTCAAAGAGATGAAAATTGAGATGGTCCTTCCTTAAATTGGAAACACTGAGCCATTAATTTACATTATTGCATCTCCCAGAAACAAACCTTCAGATGATTTCTAGGTCTGCTGAGAAAATGGTGTGAGGGGAAAGAGAACTGAACGTCCCTGCAGAGAACAGTGAGGGTGAAGTGAGTGTTAACTGACCAGCTGCAACATTGGAAAGGGAATCCTGCTCTCTTCATTGACCTCAAACTCAAAAGTCTTCTACAAGGGAAAAAGAGTCAGGTTATGCCAGATGACTGAAAATGTAAAAATGAGACTGTAGAGACAAAATCAGAAGGGCTGAGGTGCAGAACAAGATAAAACTTGCAAGGAATGTTGTGTGTAGAAAAAATCTTCCGTAAGGATGCTATCAGTAAAAGGAAGACCCAGCAAAGAGCAGTTCTGCTGTTCAGCAAATCAGGTAAGTTTCTGACGGATGACATTGAACAGGCTAAAACATTCAATTACCTTTTACATCTGCCCCCTGTAAAAAGGTTAACTGCAACAGAGTGGACACTGATAACCAGTAAAAGAGGTAAGAGCTTGCCCTTTGTTAATGAAAAAAAAATGTTTATACATTGGCTGTGCTTGATGAAATACCGAGATTTTGAACAAACTAATCAATGAATCTTCAAGCCTGTTAATGCTTATCTTTGAGAGCTTTTGGAATACAGGGATACAGGGAACATTCTGCACTACCAGAAAATGAAAATGTAGGTCTAGGAGAAAAAAAGTAAGGGATGGGGAGGGGTAGAGGCATGGGATACTTGACACTTGGGAGTTATTGAACCACCAGCTTATCTTCAGCTCCTGAAAATATATTGAAGCATATAAATTGTTTATTTGTAGTTACATAACATTTAATAGGAAAAAAAAACAACATCTCTTTCTCTGGAATAAATCATGTCAAACAATCCTACGTTTTTACTTTGTCAAAGCAAAAACATTTGACGTCAGAGGAAAAATTATACAAGTAATTTATTTTAATTTTAACATCTTTACTACTCTGATTCTCATTATTAATCTTCTTCTCTGCAGATGTCATCCCTGTCCTGGATGGTGTGAATATAGTTTACTGTGTCCTCAGGCCAGACATTAGAGGGAGAATAGAGTTGCTGAAACACAGTTCAGATTTGGCTGCATCTCTAATGGTTTAAAAAATAAATTCAATGACACTTTTACTCTTCACAGTAACATAAGAAATAATATAAATACTTGGGCATTAAATGAAGATCAGTTTGAATCCATTTGATCTCAGGGTAGTCATGCTATTCAAATAGACAATGCTATGAGCAGCATTTTCTATTAATTATTATCAGTAATGAAACTGTTAACAAATGCCATCTTATAAAGGAACTACTAGTAACTATGGAATTGCTTTGTTTTATTATACATGCCCAAGTCTGAATCAACTTTAGCCCAAATGGTAACGGTATGAGTGCCAAAAGATTTTTCTTTAAGTAGAAATCTAAGAAATATAAATATTAGAAGTTCTTTCATGTGTTGTTTTGATATCAGCTGTTCTGAATACCTAAGGATTGCTAAAGAAATGAAACAGCAGAGGTAAAACAATGTTATAGATAAAACAGCATCATCTCAGTCAGACCATGCCATCCTGTAGCCTGACTCTTTTGATTTGTCAAGATGGGAACAGGACAAATAAGTAGCCCTTGCAGGGGAAAGTGAGTTGGTGGTGTTCAATGGTGGTGTTTTGATGGGCTTACTGAGAGCAATGTGGATCCTGCAGCTTGCCATTGCCAAATCAGAGGTGCTTACTTGCAGATAAACCACTGTGTAGATAGACCTCTTAGGTTTAATTATCACTCTCTTAGGTTTAATTTATTTTCTGTGGGTATAGTGGGCTTTGGAAAGACAAAATCTTTGTTTTAAGCACATCATTTGTAATCATTCCTCAGTACCCTCCACAGACTCCTCAAAAGAAGCTTGGAGACACCAAGCAGCAAAAGTTAGCAATGACAGGGTAATTAATTTCAAGCTCCTTTTGGGAAGTGATTGTGTGAAGAGGTGTCTTGTCCCTGAGAAGTGAAAGAACATATCTGCTATGTGAAAGGGGCACACTCAGCTGAGGGTTCTCCATGAGAAATGCATGCCCCAAAGTGCACTCTACATGCTTACACCCCATGCAGAGCATGTTGCAGCATTCTGCAGCCTTGTGCTCATGTTCTCAGGTTTTCCTGGAAGTAAACCTAGATAAACAGGGCAATTGAATGTTGCCATGTCTACTTCTGGCACAGAATATGTGGGTCACAAACTCTGATGATTCTCCCTGCCCTGACAGGCCAGAAAAGTCTTTAAGATGCAGTTTAGCAAAGCTTTGAAATGGTTGAAATGTGTGATAATGTGAGAAATACTCTGTAGCCAATAACTGAGGCTCAGACAAGGATCTCAGTGAAGTAGTAATTTATTTGCAATTGCAATGGCGGGTGCCCCACAAGCAAGAGAGTGCATCTACTAGTTCCAAAACACAGTTTATATACTTTTTGATGATAGAACCCTCCTGTTTCCCCACTAAGTAGGTAGTCCAAGTTCACAATCTATCTGTTGCTTCACATGCAACGCATGGCCTTGAGTTGCCAGCCTGTTAAATTTCAAATTTCTTTTGATGTTTTTACTGCTTTAAGTGGTAATGTTTCTTCACTTACTTGACTTGACACTGAATTTCACCTAATTGTTCTAAGGAGTCTGGTTGTCTGCATTTTACAAGGTCACCTGCTAAATTTTCTTATCACTGCAAGCATATCTCAATACCACATTCCTTTCCTCTAAACAATGTAACTCTGCAAGAACAACATTTTTATTCCTACAATAGTACTCACTGAAAAACTGTTGTTTGTTACCTCTGTCAAAAGATTTTCTTCACCTATCAGGTACACTTTCTCTTTCTTTAAACTTTCATTGGTTTTACCTTCAAAATACCCGTGAGTGTTCACATTTCTGGTCATACATGACCTTGATGATCAGTTCTAAGATGGACTTTTTCTTCATTGTTCAGCATAAAAATCTAAATTTTGAATCATTAATTGCTTTATTTGAAGGGTTTTAAGTAAAGACTTAGAGTAAAATATGGAAAACAACATAGCAGTGTGTCAGAGGCATGGAAATACCAGAAATAACTGCACATATTTGGTGAAATTCTGGAATTTATTTGTGCAGACGTCTCCTCACAGAAAGGTGCCTAATTATATCAGAAGACTCGAAAACAGACACCCCGTAGAGCAGTGTATGTCTTGGCATAAATGTCTTCACAGAGCTCTGTGAAGTTGACCTTCATCTCCAGTGTAATGCAAATTACTTGCATGCAAAGAGGGAGAAAAGAGAACAAGTGTTGTAACAAATAACAGCTTGCTGCTGAGTCACCTTTTGCCACATCTTCTTAGCTCACAGAAATATGGAGTGTTCAAAGGCTTCAATTCTTTCACAGGATTTATGTCATATCTGGCATCAACATTTCCATTTTCAAGGCTGAGCATAATTTTCTCAAAATTTAACCAGTACATTTGTAAATATTGATATTTTTTCTTTTGGATATTTTAAGTGTTTAACGTAGGTGTGACACAAAAGAGAATACTTTGATGTCTGTGTTCCTTCTATCAGGAGAGAGATAGACACTTCCCCCTTGCCACATTTCTTGGGCAGAGACTGTGTGAGGTTAGCAGCTTTATCAAATATGGACACCTGGGGACTATCTGTATATCACTGACGGCTACTTTTCTATATTAAATATTTTTAAACCTTTCTCAACAGATGGTAAAGCCCTTTGCTGAGCAATATACCCAGTAAGTAAATTTGATGTAAATATTTCCTAAGACCTCTATTAAACTGTGACCCTGTAAGCCCCCAGCATGGAGCTGCAAGTGGAATGATGACCAGACCCACAGTTCCAGGTGTCTGCTCAGGAATTTTGGATGGCATCACATCTGAGGAAGAGCATCCTTTCCTTTATCCCCCCTTCCCCCCTCCCCCCCCCAAGACTATTGTTTTCTCAACACCACACAGAAAATGATTCTAAAGACTCTCTGAATGATTCAGGTTCAATGACTCTGCCACTGTCAGAAACAATGTTAGTGACACTGGTCACACATCAGAGCACCAACTTTCATTCTTCTCCCTCACATGTGACTGTACCTTAAGTTTGTGGGCTGGCTGGTGGGTGGAGGAAAAAGAACCAACATCTCATGTAAAGCAGCTGGTGACAGACTGTTGTGAAATGACCACACGGACACCAGGGTTCTTTTAGGATCAGTAACTGCTACTGCATTATTGATGACATGACTTTATTTCTCTCTTGCTGAGGGCCTAACTTCATCTCTCATATTGAGGACATAACTTCATTATCCATGTTGCATCCCATATTGAGGACAGGATTCCTTCTTATGGTATTTACCCCACATCATTCCTTTTCTACTAAATATTCATTGGTCAACAACTTTGCCCGGCAACAGCAAACACTCAGCAAATTCCATGCCTCAACGGCTGGAGAACAAGCAACCTGAGACAGCATGGCATCTCCTGAATCATGCTTCTTTGTTCACTATAAGCTCTTTACATTCCTGATGGCCTCATCATTTGGAGTCTGATGTTATCACCAACCATGTGGCTTGTTGACCACCATGACCACACTCCCACATCTTCCCCTTCTTTATTAATATCAACCATCTTCTTGATATGAATTATTACTCTATATATCACAGTGTCACAGATTTGATAGTCTCACTAAATCTGAAGTTAACCACAGAGTTCCTCACAGATGGAAGAGGAAGATAATGTGGCAGAAGCAGAAACACCACTGTGTATAGGAAAATAAAACGACAGTGAGAAAACAAAGAAAGAGAGAGGGCACCTTGTGGTGTGGCCATTTCTAACCATGTGTGCATTAGTAAGGGAGACTCAAGAAATCTGCCTAGTTTCAGAGGTGCTCAAAGAGAGTAGCCCCTTGTATTTCAGAGTCCAATATCTGGATTCATGCTTAGGCTCTACAAAATCCGTACAGTAAAGCTTGAAGGTATTCCTTTTAAAGGCTTCCTTATTCCCATAGGGACCATGTACAGAGAAGCCATATGAGCTTATTATGGTGTGAAAATAGAATATAGTTAAGGTGTGTTTTTTTAACTTTTTTTTTTTTTTTTTTTTTTTTTTCAAAAAGAGAATGCTATTCTGTGTTACTTTGGCAACTGGTACTGAGATAAGCAAGGCATCAAAGAGCAGCAGGAATGACAAATAAATTAAAACAAATATGCTTTGTCTATTTCTGATCTCTTCTCCCTAGAGTATGCCACTTCTTTTCACGTTCAGTGAATAATTAGAAAATGGAAGACAACTCAAGAGCTGTCTTAAGAGACCATGTGGAACAGGAGCCTGACTTGTTTACCATTATCAAGGCTCCACATGCTGTGGCTCTCTGTGTAGTCCAAAATAACAATGCAACATTTTACCTTCAGACTTCTCATTAAAAATAATGGAAGTCAACAGAGGACATCTGCATGTACATTGTAACATTCTGATTAATAAGTCCTTTTATTAACTGCAAATGAAGCAGAAAAAAACATTGATTTACAAGAATGGCAAACGAGTTGAAAGGAATGCATATTGTTAATAGAAAAAGAAAATAAAATATGGAAATAAGTAACAGCAGGGTATGAGTTTGAAGGTTGTGTAAGTACTGGCACATTTTAAAACATATAGATAAGTGACAGTGTCTTATTAATGCACACCCTGGCAGTGTGAGTTGCTCTTAGAAGACTAACACAATATTTCGCTTTTTATTTTCATGAAAAAAATAATAATTAAAAAAAAAAAAAAAACAGATTTTTTGACAGTTTATAAACACATTCTCTAAGGCTGAGTGTTAATTAAGAAAATGTAAAGCAATAGGAAAAAATATTTTATATGTGGCAAAAGAAAAAGCAAAGGACCCGTAGCTGAAGGAAATACTTAATATGTTAGATACTATCCAAAAGGGTCAAAAAAGTGAGAGCACTGAATCTAAGACATTGCTTTGGAAAAATCTCAAATGAGTCATAATGCTGTGACTCTGTATTACATACAGGAGTAGTGCTACATATATTTTCCCTTTGGCATTTCTAGGCAAAAGAAACACATTAATACTTGTATCTGATTTTCCCATGAGTTTATACTACACCCCAGAATAATGTATCCTACAGCTGCTGGGCTAAAGTGAGTACAAAATGCACAGTATAATACTGCCTTTTATATATTGTACATTGGCAAACGTCAACTCTCTTTAGAAGAGAAAAGCAAAACTGTGATTTCAGCAACTTGCAACTGAAAGCTGAATTGCTCCTATAGTAAAGAAATGTTTGGTTGGGATCACACAGAGTTACAGAGTCATCTAGGTTGGAAGAGACCTCCATGATCACCTAGTCCAACCTCTGACCTAACACTAACAAGTCCTCCACTAAACCATATCACTAAGCTCTACAGCTAAACGTCTTTTAAAGACCTCCAGGGATGGTGACTCAACTGCTTCCCTAGGCAGCCCGTTCCAATAACTAACAACCCTTTCAGTAAAGAAGTTTTTCCTATTATCCAACTTAAACCTCTCCTGGTACATCTTTAGCTCATTCCCCCTCATCCTTTTGCCAGGCACATGGGAGAATAGACCAACCCCCACCTCTCTACAGCCTCCTTTAAGGTATCTAAAGAGAGCAATGTCACATCCCATCCCCTTACTGACATTTCCTTCAGGTATTCCAGGACTAGTAGAGGGAGAAGAGCAGCTCCTGGTTTGATGCTTAAATTTTCCCAGTCTGAGCAGGAAGAGGACAACACGTTTGTCACTGCAGCTTATTTTCTGCAGAGTTCAGTAGAGCCTCCACCTTCAAGTTCTCAGGACAGTTTTCTTGTCCCTTGTTACTTTAGAGAGATTTAGTACATGAAGGTTGATTTCACTGCATGGAGAAATGCCATGGAAAAAAATTATGTGAGCTAATGCATATCAGAATTTTAATATATGTTGTTCTGATAGCTAGTCTTCCTTTAGGGGGACACATCAGTACCTGGGACTTCAGCAGTTCCTTCATTAAGCAGAAAACAGCACAGTCAAATCTAATAGCTGGAGTCTGAAGGCCAAAAAATTAATACTGGAAATAAAGCTGCCATACATAAATAAATATTGCAACAGTTTTTTTTTGGGGGGGTGTGATGGCCTGTTTATCTGCCAGCCTCTTTATATAGAGACCAGTCCATTCTTCAGACATCTGATGTTGATGTTCTGACTGAACACTTCTGATAAATTTTTACTTTAAGATTCACAAATCTACAAAATTAGGTATTTGGTAATGGCTAAAACCATATGCTAGCAAAATATTGGGTACTATTCAGTTTACAATGTTCTCCAGAACTTTTTAAAGTTTGATTTTGTTTGTCATAAGCAAAGTTCTTAACCAGATATTTGAGAACATTTTTTCATATGTCTCGCTATGAAACCATGCAAAAGGACATTTGAAAATAATTAAATAAAATAGATGTAACATTCAAAAACAACTGTCATTACTTTGTTGTATTTTATTACCAAAATCAATGCATCTACTTACTATTAGGTTTGCCGTGTTTTATTGTTCAGTGTTTCACATGAGTTCAGTGAAGTATCACAACCCTGTGCTATGAGTGCTTTTCACTTGAGGTACAGGAAAAATAACTTGTCCTTTAACAGGAGAAGTGTTCAGGAGGCTTGGCTTAGCCAAATGAGGGAACAAAAATAATATTAATATTCCTACAGTTTCTGTCATGATTCACATTTACACTAAACAAAATCTCCCACGAAAGACTCCCACTAAATCTGACAGACTCTGGAAGAGGCAGGCATCAAGGAACCAGAGGATCTGTTGTCTTCAGCTGTAGCTTTCACAGAAATCTGATCATTAAAGCAATCAACAGAAAAGCAAAACATTTGATCCTGCTCCAGCAGTGCTGTTTGTGGAAACAAACCCTTAAAGCAAAGATATGGGGACTATAAAAATGAATACTTCAGAACAGAGAGGATTGCAGCTGCCTACTTGGAGAAGCTGGGAACAACATGTGAGAGCAAATGTCTTTCTCCAAATGCTTTTTCTGCAAACTCAGCATCCATGTCAGTTCATTCAGGTCATCACCAAGTACAGCTACTCATACTTACTAAGCTGCTCCGATACTCCACACATCTTTTCAACAATACAAGATCAGAGAACCTCCAGGGTTTTTCAACCTGTGGTTAAAACAAAGCAGATAACAATCAAGTATGGGTAACATTATTAAAGCATACCAAGCACTGTCAGAATGCAAACTGAGACTTGGGCAACATCAATGCTGACTCCTTCTGAAGGTAAAACAAATCAGGCCCTTTCCTGATCATGTAAACATATCTGCAAGCTGTGTTGTAACGCAATTGTTTGAGCTTAATTATTTAAACTTCACAGGTGAAAGAAGTTGAAGTTGGTTTAAATCTCCAAATAATCTATGACACATTCTCTTTCCCCTGGAAATTTCTGTCAAACTATCACAAGTTTCCCTTTCAAAAATATTTTCAACAATGTTTTCAGCTCATGGGAAAGAAATTCATAGTAAGAATGGTGCGGCATAAACTGCAGCTGCATCGAAAGGGGGAAAACAATGACATATAAGGAGATAACATATATTAGACTTTGGGAGATAAAGCTAGGAGTGATAAAACCAACAAAAGAGCACTGTTATGCTTGTACTTCACAATCCAAGTTTACAGTATCAACGTATGTAGAGTTATATACAATTTAGAGCAAGATAAGACCAAGATAGCATCTGGAAGAGTAACTATTCTGAAACAAAGTGAGATCTGATTTTTTAAAGTAAAAATAATATACAAGGGTCTAGCACAAAGGGTTAAGCTACCAGAGAGTCAGCATAGTTTTGATTTACACCCTTGATGATCTGCCCTTAGATATCACATACAAATCAATCTGAAGAAAGACTTAAATGTTTAATTGTTTGAAGTTTACTGTCATTCTTTTTGCACCTAAATTACCTTTAAAGCCATCAGTGAGTTTGTCTGCATGGAGAATAAGAGTGAATTAGTCTCTGTTGCTAAATACAAATAAATATTCACAGAACACTTGAAGAAATTAAATGAAAATAAAAAGGATGTCACGTCATGTGTTTTCAAATGCAGTGCCTCAGAGAAAGGAGTTCAGTAGCCTTTTTTCCTAAGGCTGACATATTTTGATTCAATTTATTTCAAGATAATGTAATGTATTAACTATGGATTTACCAACAGTGAAATACAAGTTTTATTTACAGAGGAAAAAAAATAAAGTTTGGTTTACAATTACACATTAAAAACATATTTCAGGGAGTGCGATTTAATAATTCTGCTGACTACTTGTCATAGTGCATCTCCAACGTTATGCTTTACTATAGAGTAATATTAAGATAAGGAATGAGTTTTTGTCTAGGCAAGGAAGAGTAAGATTTCTGGTAAACATCCAGAAAAGTTTTTGTTGTTGTTGTTGTTGTTGTTGTTGTTTTTTCTTCTTGTAGATACATTAAGTTTGAACTGTGTTATGAGTAAGAGAATAAGTTTCCATTGTCCTGCTGGATCTCTCCATTTTGCTGTCATAAAAGAGGAAGACAGGTTCTAAATATAATAATTTCATTTATTTTTTTTTTTCCTCTAGGGATAGTCTACATTACCTTGATAACTAGATGTCTTGCAGAAGTAAAGACAGGTAACCTGGGAGGAATACAGAGACATTATGTGAACATCCAGGGGTAAAGTTAGGAAAGCTAAAGCCCAGGTAGAATTGAATCTAGCCAGGGAAGACAAGATGAACGAGAAGGGCTTGTTCATCTTTAAGGGTACATCAGTGGTATAGGAAGACTAGGAAAAACATGGACCCTCTTAAGAAAGAAATGGGAAACCTGTGTCCTGAGGGAACTCACAGATGAGATTGCTAAGCCACTCTCCATCATATTTGAGAAGACATGGCAGTCTGGTGAAGTTCCCACTGACTGGAAGAGGGGAAACATAACTTCCATTTTTAGAAAGGAATAAAAGGAATAAAAATTTTAAAGGAATAGCTGGAGTACTATAGGACAGTCAGTCTCCCCTCTGTGCCTGGCAAGATCACAGAGCAGATCCTCCTGGAAACTGTATTAAGGGACATGGAAAATAAGGAGGTGACTGATGACAGCCAACCTGGCTTCATTAAGAGCAAATTGTGTTCAAAGCATTTAACACTATCCTGGATGATATCCTTGTCTACTTATTGGAGAGAAATTGGTTTGATGGATGGACCACTTGGTGGGTAAGGAATTGTCTGGATGTTTGCACTTAAAGAGTTGTGGTCAACAGCTCAATAGGCGGAGAACAGAGTTACTCATTGGTTAGTTTTGGGACTGAAATTATTTAACACATTTGTCATTGACATAGACAGAGAAATTAAGTGCACGCTCACCAGGTTCACTGATGACACCAAGCTGCCTGTGTGGTGGACACACTGGGGGGAAGGGATGCCATCCAGAGGGACCTGGGCAAAATTGAGAGGTGAGCCTGTGCAAACCTCATGAGGCTCAACAAGAGCAAGTGCAAGGCCCTGCACATGGATCAGGGCAATCCTGAGCACAAATGCAGGATCAGTAGAGAATGGATTGAGAACAACCCTAAGAAGTGGGACCTGGGGGTGTTGGTAAATAAGAAATTTAACATGAGCCAGCAATGTGCACTTTTAGCCCAGAAAGCCAACCTCATTTTGGGCTGCAGCAAGAGAAGCATGACTAGCAGATCAAGGAAAGGGATTCTCTCCCTCTGCTCTGCTCTCATGAGACTGTGCCTTGAGTATCATTTTCATCTCTGGGGCCACCACCACAAGAAGGACATATAGTTCTTACAAGTCCAGAGGAGATCCATGAGGGTAATAAAGAGGCTGGAATACCTCTCCTATGAAGACAGGATGAAGGAGTTTGGGGTTGTTCAGTCTGAAGAAGAGAAGGCACTGCAGAGGCTTTATAGCAGCCTTCCAGTTCCTACAGGGGGAGCGACTCTGTCAGTTCATATAATGACAGGACAAGGGGTAATGGTTTTAAACTAAAGTAGCTCAAATTTTAAATTAGATATTAGAAAGAAATTATTTATTGCGAGGATGGTGAATCGCCAAAAGATGTTGCCCATAGAAGCTGTGAATGCGCCATCCCTGGATGTGTTTAAAGACAGGTTGAATAGGGCTTTGGGCAACCTGGTCTAGTAGGTGTCCCTGGCTATGGCAGGGGTATTGGAATTAGATGATCTTTAAGGCATAACCATTCTATTATTCTACAAATTTTGTCATGAGAATATATGAGAGAAATGAAGCTGCCAACAACCTGGTAGCTGAGGCACTTATTTGAGAAAGTCATATTGTGTAAGAAAGCCATGTTCAAAGCCTCTTGTCGGCCTAATTCAGTGCAGGGAGTTGAACCTCCATATCTACAAGTGTTAGTTCTAACCACTCTATTATGGAGTAATGTCTTTTTCTGTCTTGCTGCAGTGCATTTCCTACAGCAGGTTGTCTCTCATAAAAGCAGGTCCAAGACCCTTACTCCAAAGGGATCTGTGAAGTACATTCAACCCCCAGCTGAGAAGCAAGCACGTAACCCGGATCTCTACCTCACTCTGTTCCTAGTTGTGACCAGGAATCCCACTGACACTCACTGACTATATTACTGCCAAATCCTCACTATTTACATGAATTTTATTTGGATTAACATTTTGGTTCATTTGTTTGGTTTGGTTTATTTGTTTGATTGTTTATTTCATAGAAACTGCAGTTGAATTTGAATAGTTATGAGTGTCTGGATTAGAGGTCCTGGCCTCCTAGCTGCTCCTGGTGAGGTAGCATATCATATCCCCATCATCCTGTTGCTCTCCATATTGGGCTGGTTTTATTGCAATAGTCATAAGGACAGAGCATAGTAAATAGTTTTAAAAATGAAGTTGGATATAGGTGCTTGTAGCTATTATCAGTAAAATGCAATACCAGGTACAAAATCAGTACTCTCTAAACAGGTTGTCTTAGATGTTTTAGTTTACACAAAGAACAATTGTTTCTTAAGTCCTAAGTTAAATATCATGGATTCTCTGTTCTCCCCAAAATACAGGAAGAGAAGAAAAAAATATCCCATTTTCTTCCATAATAGCTTTTCTTCATTGCATGACCAAATGAAGACCTCAGAATCCAGTTACCCCAAGGGTGGTTTGCTGCAAGCCTTGGCCTTATTTATCAGCAATGACATTTCTAAGGCTAGCTGGCTTTGCTTGCCACTGTAATTTGTGTTTTCTCATCTCAGTTTGGGTGCAAGTAAATGAGTTTAAAGTGAGAGCATTTGTTTCAATTTCTCTCTTTTAAAAGTTATACTAGTGTTTGCATTGCATTTTTTTTCCTCCGTACCATTTGGGAATAGAAGGGTGATGTAGTCCATAACTTCACTGTCTGCACAAACTCCTTCCTAAGACAAAGAATGAAGTAGCTGATTGGAATAACTTGGAAGTGGTACTCCAGTTTCAGTAGACCAGGACACCAGGTAAGAGGAAAATGAGGGTGATCGCAAATGTTGAGAAAAGAATTCCTAAGAGGTTTACAAAAACTATAGATAAATTTAGGCACACATCTTTATCAGTAACTCATTTTGGAGGAGGAATAGCTGGTTAGGAACTACTTACTAGGAGTTCCTGTTCAGCAGTGCTCCAGAAAGCAGAGTGCTCTGCTACTGTGTGGATGGTCCATGCCTGCTTTTCTCTGCTGGTGATGAGGTGCATTTTCACTGTTTTTTTTTTTTTTTTTTTTTTCTCCTTGGCCTGCATTGACCTCTATATGTGGTTCCTCTTTACGAGTACTGCAGCTATATGGAAGTGTTAATCTACTCCAGAGTATCCCCGTTAAAGAGTTAAATAATATGATCTGGATTTTGTATGATTTTTATGATTACCTCTAAATATAATTTTATTTTGTATATTCATCTTTGGCAAAACCTTAAGCTTGAGAGTGTTCTCTTCTCATCTGGCCAAGGTGTCAAAGTGATGGGTGTGAGCACTTGTAATTCTTAATCCTGTACAGGTTGTTTTTAGAATCTTTCTTGCTGCTGTAACAAAATGAGGAAAAAAAAAAGTGTAGTCTTTCTGTCAAGTTATGTTTAATTTTTGTACCTATTCCACACTGCAGTCCCAAAGATGCTCTGAGTGAAAAAAAAATAAATTAGTTTTTTACCACTTCTGTACTTTAGCATGTATATGAATTGTAACATCACTTTAAAGGACAAGAAGTGAAGCTGTCCTGAGGCCAGGAGCCATGGCTTTTTACGGTTCTCTAAATAACTACAGTCAGTTCCATTTCTTCAACATATGGGTCAAATCTTTTTCATATAGACACTACTGGCATCCTGTAGGAAGAATATTCGCTTTTGGAGAGCCAGGGAATTGTTCTTTAATTGCAAGCATTTGGTAATGGACTCTTCTTTCTGTTACAACATTGTACATCTTTCTTGGCTCTTTGATGTTTAGCTTTTTGCTTATCAGACATCTGAGAATTACAGCTACAGTAACAATTCTCTCCTGCTCTGTTAGCTTTCTACTTCCAGCAATTTTTATCTTACTGTAGTGGTTTATTATTTTAAAACAAGCATAACATTCACAGAAATCATTCTGTATATGTCACTTTCAGCATAGCATTTAATCTACTTTTTTTCATCTGTAATATGAGACTTTTATAAATGAGTTAATTTAGTATTATTAGATAATTGCACAATTATGAAATTTTCTAAATTTTGCCAATTTTTATAGCCTTCCATTGGATGCTTTCTAATAGTTTTATGTCCTTCTTATATTGTGGCACCCGAAACTGCACACAGTACTCAAAGTGAGGCTGCACCAGCACAGAGCAGAGTGGGAAAACCACTTCCCTCAACTGGCTAGCAATGATGTGCTTGATGCACCCCAGGATATTACTAGTCCTTTTGACTGCCAGGGCATGCTGCTGGCTCGTATTCAATTTGCTGTCAACCGAAAGTCTGGGACTACTCTCCAGACTCTTATCCCCTAGTTTGTACATCCCAGGTGCAGAATATACCACTTAACACTTGGGCCATAAAGGTAGCAGTGGGCCTAGAGCATCTTCCCTATGAAGAAAAGCTGAGAGACCTGGGTCTGTTCAGCCTGGAGAAAAGAAGACTGAGAGGGGATCTTTTCAATGTTTATAAGTTATTTTTAATTTAATTATGTTTAATTTATAAATTTACTTAAAGTGTGGGAGACAAAAGGATATGGATAACCTCTTTTCAGTGATTTGTGGGGATAGAACAAGGGGCAATGGCCAAAAAATGGAGCACAAGAAGTTCTGCACCAACATGCAAAAGAACTTCTTCACGGTGAGAGTGATGGAGGACTGGAACAGGCTGCACAGGGAAGTTGTGGAGTCTCCTCCTCTGTAGATATTCAAGACCCATGCAGATGCCTACCTGGGCAACCTGCTCTAGGGAACATGGTTTGGCAGGGGAGTTGGACGCAATGATCTCTGAAGGTCCCTTCCAACCCCTACAATTCTGTGATTCTGTGACTTCCTCTTGTCCTATTGTTTGCTGCCTGGGAGAAGAGACCTATCCCCAACTTGCTACAACTTCCTTTGAGGTAGTTTTAGAGCATGATAAGGACTCCTCTGAGCATCCCTTTTTCTCCAAGCTAAATAACTCCAGCTCCCTCAGCCACTCCTCATAAGACTTGCATTCCAGACCCTTTACTAGCTTGATAGAATCATAGAATGGCTCAGGTTGGACAGGACTTTAAAGGTCATCTAACTCCAACCTCCTTGCCATAGGATTCCTATCGCTAATTACCTGGAAGAAGAGACCAACCCCCAGCTCCACTCGACCTCCTTTCAGGTAGTTGTAGACAGCAATAAGGTTTCCCCTCCTCTTCTCCAGACCAAACAACCCTAGTTCCCCCAGCCATGAGGGAACACTGAGAAATGCTCCAGAGCCTTCACCAGCTTGATAAAATCATAGAATCATAGGATGGCTTGGGACCATAGAAGGGACCTTAAAGATCATCTAACTCCAACCCCTTTGCAGGCAGGAATGCCACTCACTTGGTCAGGTTGGCCAAGGCCCCCACCCAGCCTGGCTTTGAACACCTCCAGGGATGGGGCATCCACAACTTCTCTGGGCAACCTGTGTCAGTGCCTCACCACCCTCTGAGTGAAGAATTTCCTCTTAATACTTAATCTAAATCTATCCTCTCTTAGTTTAAAACCATTCCCCCTTGTCCTATCATTATCTACCTGAATAAAGAGTCCTTCTCCAACCTTTTTATAAGACATTTTTAAGTATTGAAAGGTTGCAATGAGGTCTGCCCTGGAACCTTCTCTTCTCCAGGCTGAACAGCCCCAGCTCTCATAGTCTTTCTTCATAGGAGAGGTGTTCCAGCTTCTTGATCACCTTTGTGGCCCTCCTCTGGACTTGTTCTAATACTTCCATGTCCTTCTTGTGCCTTGGGCCCCAGAGCTGAATGCAGGACTCCTCGTGGGGTCTCACAAGAGCAGATTAGAGGGGAAGAATGGCCTCCCTCACACAGCTGGTCATGCTTCTCTTGATGAAGCCTAGGTTTGGTTTTCTGTGCTGCAAGCACACATAGCCAGCTCTTGTTGAACTTTTTATCAACCAACACCCCCAGGTCCTTCTCATCTGGGCTGTTCTTAATCTATTCTTCACTTAGCCTGTATTTGTGCTTGGGTTTGCCCCTGGACCAGGTGCAGGACTTTGCACTCTGCTTTGTTGAACTTCATGAGGTTTGCACAGGCCCACCTTTCAAGCCTGCCCAGGTCCCTCTGGATGGCATCCCTTCCCTCCAGTGTGTTGACTGCACTCCTCAGCTTGGTGTCACTGGCAAAGTTACTGAGGGTGCACTCAATACCACTGTCTATGTCACCAAAAAAGATGTTAAATAGTGCCAGTCCCAATAGTGACCCCTGAGGAACACCACTCGTTATTGATCTCCATGTGGACATTGATTATAGAACAGCTTATATGTTGAGGTTGTAAATCTGGAAAAAGCAGAGTCTGTTATGGCTCTATTTTGTTATACTGTCACTATGAACAATATCAGCCATAGGCAGATGCATTTCAGGAACACTTGCCCATAGAAATCTGATTGGAGTTATTCACTAGAGTAGGATCCAAATACAGTAGCATAAATATATCACATCTAGGTGTGTAAAAGTTTGGAAAAAAAAAAAAAGGCTCACAAAAATGAAATAATTAGATCTTCAAATTTTCTGAAAATGGATTCAAGGGAAAGAAAATTGAAGAGTCACAGTCTGTGTTTATTTCTGTGGTTTCAGCAGCACAGATGTAGTTGTGGTTGAGTTGGATCCTCCATTTACAGCCCAAATATCTTAAGGTTTATATCCAGGATGTTTCATACTACAGCTGGTTGAAAGTGAATATATGGATATTAGTGAAACAGGTTATGTATAGTTACTTATTTCTGAAATTACAAACAGTGATATACAGAAGGGGGAATGTTGTTTCAAATAATTGGGAAGGGAGATCTTCTTTATGTTAGCTTCAGATGAAAATACTGTTTCAGAATATACACATTTTAGCAAAAATTATAAAACTTTTTAATATCTTAAAATAAAGAACAAAACACTGCTATGGATTTTGCCTAGGAAATAAAAGGTCTTGTTTAAGTATATATTTAAGTGTGTTTCACTAATGAAATGGGGACTGGCTTTATCCATTTGGCATCTGTCAGTAGGGAGTACTGACTTCTGAGTAAAGAACACTTACTGAGTAAAGATTGTAGCCACTGAAGCTAGATAATAATAGAAGGGCAAAGCATTGATGGACACAATCACAATTTCAATTTCTGTGCTTGTGGATACTTTGATCAGAAGTTCTGCACCTGGGTTTGCTGAGGCAGGGAGAAACCATTTCCTAAAGGACTTGCCCAGTTGCTGTGTGCTTGTAAGCTAGAGGGGCATGTGAAGGTTGAGAACCAAACGGTTTTGTTGGTACTGTGAGAAGTGCGTTTTCAGAACAAAAACACAGACCCTCCTACAGTGCACTCTCACGGCTGCCCTTCTTCCCTGTCAGTCCTGGAACAGCACATCTGCACCCATCCTCTCAGCAGAGGCTTGTAAACAGGACTCGTAACTATAACTCCAGTGTTCTGGCTCCTTTGTAAAGACTGGAGTGCGTTTCTCATCTCAGATATCAGATCAGTTAAATAAATAAATAAATAAATAAATAAATAAATAAATAAATAAATATTTACAGTGGTTAGTTGTGCATCTGCTGATATTGACTAGCTGTTGGAAAAGCTGTCAAGGGAGCTGAAGCACTCTGCCTACCACTTATTAGTATTTGTACTTGCTGCATACAGCATAAGGTCCCTGAACCAGTGAGGTCAGTGAAAATGTGTTGTGCTAACAGCAAACTCCAGAACAAAAATTCTGCTGGGGATAATTCTTCAGTGTAGACTTTAAGAAAGAGTATGCACATTCTAATGGGAACAACTTATTGTAGGATATATTAACCTAGAACTTATAAAAACAAAGGTATAGATAGAAAGAGCTTACAGGAGTCAACATACTACATGCCAGTGATGAGAATTCTTAAATGAAAAGCAAGTACAACCTTTTTTATCTTAATGCACAGCTCAGCAATAATGTAAAAACTTTTGACCTCACTTCCACTGCACTTACGTGCCACATGTGTCTAATTCATCTGAGGAACAAAATCCTGTTTTCTCTCTTCCCTTCCTGAAAGAGGAATTGTCAGGTATAATGGAGACTATGAGTCCCTAAAATCCCTCCTCAGTCCTTATGGGAGACCTAGTGTTATTTCTTGCAGCTTGTGCAGGCTCCTGAGCCACCCTGGTGGATTGGCTTTTCCCTTTCTTACTCCACTGCCCTGCCCATTCCTCTGAATGCATGTTTACCTCAAGCTCTTCCCTTTTCTTTTACCTTTTTCTTCTACCCTTCCTTTTGTGGTGTGGGAGTGAGCACAGCTAACAGAAGAGACAGCTTTTAGGGCTGTGTGGAGAGAGGTTAATAGGGAAGGTGATGGTCCTGAAAATATAGGGCTTGGATACACTTTCCATGACAGCGAGAGAGGATGCAGGGGAGAGAAGATCCTAAAACCTCCGTGGAGTCTTCCCTCTTTCCTTCCAGGCTGGTTGGGGTCAGGGGAGACCTCCCACCCCTAGAAATATTCTCCACCACAAGTCATATTTAACTTCTCTTATCACAAAAATCTCATGAAATTTTTGTCATGTTCTTACAAGAGACTGGCAGCCATTTCTAACCCCGCTGCAAGGAGAAAATGACAAAAAGCAGTACTGTTTCATCAGATGGGTGGTTTGAAAGTGCTGCTGTAGCATGCTGAGGGAATAAAAACTATTCTCCTATAAAGCTGCAGTTAGTTAACATTGCAAAACAGATTTGGAAACCTAAAGACTTCTGAAAGACATTGACTTCAGGACTAAGAGTAGAAGATACTGCTACCCAGTGATAGGGACAGGGATGAAAAGAAGCATTGACATCTCCAAGATAGGCATAAGAGTTCCTGCCCAGGTGGGAGTGTGTTCCCCTTCATCAAGGAAACACTCTGAGGCAGTGGATGCTGGAGCCTGAAGCTGCAAGGGCTCTCTCAACACACTGGTCAGAGGATGCAAGCAGGATGCCAAGGTGAGGTGGCTTGTTAAGGTCAACTCGATTGAAAGTCTGTCTGGGAAGGTTCTTAGGAACCTGGATCTGTGACCAGGCCTTTGTTTCCAAGTCTCTGTTTCAAAGAGTAATGTGTTGCTAGCTGTGTATCCAATCCAGTCCTTCCAATCCCTAATCATTTTGAAACATCTAGAGGCTACCAGCAGGTTGTACGTTCAGTGGCATCTCTACCCTGGTTATTCATGGTCTGCTGCTTGTTTGCTGCCTGCAAACAAGCTTCCTGGTGCTTTCAAGAAAAGTGGGAAAGGTTTTAGACACTGTGTTGTGAACTTGAGGCAGGAAGGCTCATCCCTTTGCTTCAAGTTTCTGGTATACACAACCCTTTTTCCTTTTCCCTTTTCTCTTCTACATGCACACACACACGTAGAATAAAGCCGGTGCTTTTCAGCCATGGATTATAAGCCCTGAACTGTCCAGATCTCACCCTCAAGGTGAGGGAAGACTGCAATTGTACACATCAGGCATATGTATTAAACAACACACACACACTGAAGAAATATACACTGGAAAATAACTTTTTTTTTCCCTCAGCTGACTGTCCATATGCCACATCCACATCCTGTGTAGCATCTCTTCTTTCCCCAGAATTGTATATCCTACAACTTGAAGGACAGTTTGGACATTTTTATGGAAACAGCATCCAAGACAACATCTGCTGCTCTCCTGGAAGGTCTGCCATATTCAAAAGTGGTCCCTGAAGCCTCTCTGACAACCCCAGGGGATGAGACCCCTCTGAGGAGCCAACAAGGCTTGGCCTTCACAGTAACATGGAAACTCTGCCCAGAGTTGTATTCAGTACCAGGATGCTGGGCTTCACTCAGGTCTTTGCCTCAAGTTAGCTGTACCTCTCAAGTCTGCCACAGTGTAGGAACAGCCTAGAGAGATTTCTGAAGGTTTTTGTTTTGTATATACTCAAAATACATACACTTGATATCCTAGGATTGTGATGATAGCTCAGTCCCAGAGTCCAGGATTTGGGGAAATAAATGTTTGATTTGAATTGAAGGCTAAGATGAATAAATAAGCTTCTAGAACTAGAAGCAGATTTTCAGGTGGCTACAAAAGAGTACCACAATTCCCAGGCAGAGGAAGATATTTGTGACCTGAACTGGGATGACAGACCTTTAGAAAGCTTGTGCTCCAGCTCTATGGAATAGTAATAGTAATAATAGTAATAATAGTAATAATAGTAATAATAGTAATAGTAATAATAATAATAATAATAATAATAATCATCTTTTTCCTTTTCTGCTCCTTAGCTTTGTACAAATTATGTAGTATGCAAAATTATTCAGAGCACGTCTATGTATTGATGAGTGTCTGTGGTCTGGGAGGTTTTTGGCATGAGTTCATCAACCAGAAGCCATTCTCAAAGATTTGGTGGAGGTTGGCTGTAGAACACAGGCCAAATATGCACAAAGTTTACTTTCTTCCCTTCCAGTGTAGAGTTCAGTTGGTGAAAGGTTATGAAAAGGAGATGTAAAATACAATGGTCCATGGTCCCTAACTTTGAAAGCACTTCCATGTCATCTGTTAATGAATCTTTTTAATCTGACTTAAAATATTTGAATTACTGTATTTTTAAATATACTGTAAATAATATACTATAATATTCTAATAATATACTGTAAATAAAAATGGTTACAAAAGTGTGATATCTATTTGCTACGTTGATAGTCAGGCACAGAAAGAGCTCTGGCTCTTCCTGGTGCATGGAGCATGCAGTGTTCTATTTCTTCATGCAAATGGCATGTGATGGCTCAGCATGTACTAGAGCATCATCAGGGTGTTGCTGCCTCTTGAGTGCCTTGATGCTAGTGTCTAGTATCTAGTGTGTAGTATCTATGTGTGTATCTATTTGTCTAGTATCTGTGTGTGTATGGACAATTACTCCAAAACAACGTAACAAAAGCCCATAAGGTACCTGTAATGGGTTCCGCAGAGATTTTCCCTGTGACTGTCATATGGGTTTAACTGAAGTCCAGCTAGCCAAAGCTGAGCTTCCTACTCTCATGCACACAGCACAGGCAGGCTGGACTCGTACTTGGACATAAAAATGATTTGGAAGGGACTTTAAAAAAGCTCTTTTAATGGTAGTCTGGTGATCCTTGATTTGAAACAAGTGGGAATGGTGCTGTTGATATGGTTGTGGCTGAGCACATGCTTAGCCAAGCCCTGCAAAAAGTCAGTCTGGAATTTCTGGTTGCAGAAAAGAGATTGCACTTTTCTGCTGTGAGGATTGATCAAGACTGATGACAGCGATGATTAGGATGGCAGGCTCTAACTTGTTCTTCAAATGAAAATGTAAAAATACTACTGGGAATGTTAGCTAGTAACTTTAAGCTGAAGGGAATACAAAATGTAATGAATTATAGCATAAGTCAATATTGAAATCTGACAGTAAGTTGCATGATCCTCCAGAAGATTTTCTTTGGCTCATACACTGATCTCTCTTTTTAATTGAAACTTTAGACAGTAGTAAAAATCCAGAAAGAAGTCCTTAATGCTTTTTTTCTCTTGAAGCAATGAAAATGGCAATGACGGGGTTGGCAATTCTCTTCACGAATGGAACGAAAAAGAAAGACAAACATCAAATTCAAAATGCAAAGAAGATGTAGGGCATGGTTGGTTACAGATGCAGAGTATATAGACTATGGGTATTTCACTAATAATTCTGACAGGAAAAACCCAGACTCTGAGCTCAGTGTGTACTGCTAATATCTCCTTGCAAAGCATACAGTTGATAACATGATTGCTCAATGAAACAAATCATAAAGTTGTCCTTATTATGCACAGATGAAAGGCTGATTTTAATCTTTCCATAACCATCAAGTGTTATATCAGCACAACCAGTATTTCAATGAAGCTCCACATAATTTTGATATGCAGAGAAATCTTTTGTTTCAACAGACACCAAATTCTTCATGCTAAATTAGTAAGAGAATCTGAATTATTCTACAGAAGTAATGTACTTAAAACTATTGAGTATGGAGTTAGATAAAACCGGGCATATAATTAAGAATCATAGAATCATGAAATCATAGAATATCCTGAGTTGGAAGGGACCCACAAGGATTGAGTTCAACTCCTCGCTCCACACAGGCCTACCCAAAAACTCAGACCACATGACTAAGAGTGCAGTTATAAACTTCTTAAACTCTTAAAGCTTCTTAAACTCTGACAAGCTTGGCTCAGTGACTATGTCCCTGGGAAGCCTGTTCCAGTGTGTGACCACCCTCTTGGTGATCACCCTCGTCCTGATGGCCAGCCTTAACCTCCCCTGTCACAGCTTGACACCATTCCCTTGGGTCCTATCACTGGTCATTAAGGAGAATAGATCAGATTTAGTCCAGAATTTGACTAAACTTAAATTTTTGTGTGAGAAGTGTTGTATGTAAGGTCAAACCACAGGACATTTTGACATTCCAAGTGGATTTTCAATTACTTGATAATTATTTATGACAGATAACTTAGTTCAGTATTACTGAGAATAATAATCAATAGGGATTGTTGTTTTCTACTTTAATCTACTGTTATTTTAACCATTGGCTTTGGACAAATAGAACGTTCTGGTACCCACATGCTCCAAAGCTTGAGAGTTTGGTTCTAGTTCAGCTGTGGCACATTAGGATGTTTCTAGAGCTGCGCAGTCTCACCTTTGTAAGTATAGTACTAATAATCTTTTGAAAAGCAACTATTCCAGCCTCAATGTCTATTTCAGGATATTGTATGAAACAAAGATAGCAGATAGAGAGGGTGTATTACTGAGCTGCTGTCTGCAGAAACACTTTGAGGTTACCTCATCTGTGGAAGCACCTTTGCTTTCATACTTGTTATTCTCTGCAGGATGTGGATGTGCCTGTTAACTTCTCAAAGGATTCTAGTTTTAAGGTCAGGCTATTGTTTTTAGTTTTTAAGAAGACATTGACAAAATGGGGAGCTTGCATTGTAATATTGACTTGCATAACTATCTGCATGGTTCATTGTACTTATATGGTGATTTTTGTATTTCTTATTTATTTTTAAGTACCTTTGCAATTGGCTAAAATAGTGTTGCCCTTTCATGTCTTAGGTAATGAAGGAATTATAAAGAGGGTTGGGAAAGCACACGGCATGGACAAAAGGTAAGAAATTAGTATTTCTGATATAAGGTCTTTCAACATTGAAAATTTGTACTCTGGTAATAATCAGCAAAATATATTTTTTCCCCTCTCCTTATGTTTAGGGGATATAGTCTTGCAGTTTAGCCTGGCAAACAGTTAAGCACCACACTGCCATTCAGTCACTCCTCTCCACCCACGACAGTGGGATGGAGGAGAGAATTGAAAAAAAAAGGTAAAAGTTGTAGGTTGAGATAAACACAGTTTAACAGGACAGAACAGGAATGTCTTTGGAGTGGTCTGTGAAATGTACATTTTTTCTATTTTTTTTCTATTTTTTTCTATTTTTTTTTGTTCATCATGACACTGTACGGCATGGGACATCGCTGTGGCCATCCTGGGCCAGCTGTCCTGGCTGTGTCCCCTCCCAACTCCTGGTGCACCCCCAGCCTGGCAGGGCAGCATGAGGAACTGAAACATCCTGGGCTCTGTGCAAGCACTGCTCTGCAACAATTAAAACATTGGTGTGTTAGCAGCATTATTCTCATCCTAAATCCAAAACACAGCACCATAACCGCTACTAGTAAGAAGATTAACTCTATCCTAGCTGAAACCAGGACAGGTGGATAGTATCTGAGTCATGACAGTTGCTGTGGAATGCAACAGTCTTATCCAAAATTCAAGATTTAAATTTTGTTACCAGTTCCTAAAGTCTAGAGGAAGAAAATATTCTTTACGCAGAATTCCAGTTGCCTGGCTTCACACAGACAGCCAAGCCTCTTCTAAGTGAGAATCATATGTTTTCACAAGCTTGCAAATGTAAGACTTCCTTTAAATATGTCTTATTTGGTTAGATACAAAGCAGATCTCCTGAGGTAAGAACTTGAATACTAAACTGGGAAGAAACCCAGGACTGCCAGAGCAGCTGAGCTTGAATATGCTCCATGGCTCTTGAGCTTGGAGGTTCCTTGTGGTTCCTTGCTGAGGAATCACAGCAGCCTAGCAGGGAGGCCTCGGGTGTCACCAAGAAGGAAACTGTTCCATGCAGCAGTGCTCCATCCTGTGATGGGCTTCACAGAGCTATGAGGGAGATTACTGTGTCTCCATCCCCCATCTCTTCTGATGTGGGGGTAGCTGCACTAACAGACAGAAGTGTTCATATGTTCTTTCGCCTGCTGTGAAGGCATGTGTGTGGGGTAGGGACTCTTTTAGGAGCTTGAGGAGCACTAGCAGTAGGCATGCCACAGCTCGGTGACTCAGAACATCCTCCAGCAAATATACATCTAGTGCTAGGAACGTGATGTTACTATTCACTATCATCTACAGGAATAACACCAGTGCCAGTCCTGATCCCTGGGTGACAACACTGTTGACTCATGTCTAACCTAAAAAGTGACTGCTAAGCTTTGCTTCCAATTCTTTGTTTTCAATTCTTTGCTTATGCTGACTCATCTCCAGCATCACAGGTGACTGCTAAGCTTTGCTTTCAATTCTTTGCTCCTTATCCTTTAACCAGCTTTCAGTCCAGCTCATCCAGCTCCAAGGCAACATAGTTTCTTTAGTATATTTTGTGTCAAAGCATTTTGGGAAACCTAGATGCTTCCATAGGTGTCCTTTATCCATGTGCTTATTGATGCCTCCAAAGTACTCTAGCATGTTACTAAGGGAGAATTGTTCTTTGCAGAAGTTATGCAGGCTCTTTGCAAATAGACCATAGCTTTCTATAAGCATGGAGATTTGTTCCACTCTGTGTAGCAGACTTTAAGCAGTAATATTTTGGATGTGAGTAGCTTCTATAACTGATAAAATTTTACTGTGGTGCATTAACTACTGAGGCTAGGAGATGATTAAAAAATGAATATGAAATGTCGATAAACTTTCCTCTTGCATCTTGTCCTGAGGGGGAAGTTTTTTTGATGTGTTCCCTGGTAATCTATGCAATCCTCTTCAGCTGTGGCCTATTGAAGTAAACAGAGTAACTGTTTTTGCTTTCTAGTAAATAAGGTGAGCTCCCTGATGACTGCCAGCCAAAACTTACAACCTTCTGTAGCAACTAAGTGTGAAAGTGAGATATGACCCTCGCATAAGAATAATGATGGTAATAATAATAATAATATGGCCTAATCTAAGATTTTTCGCTCCTACTGCTTTTTCAAAAGCAGTTAGGCCCCACCAGAGTGACATAACAGTTTCCAATGCATTCTGGACCACATGCTCTGCAGGCTGAACCATTAAGGACCTCTAGGTACAGGTATCTAAGATCCTTTCCTCCTGCATTTTACATTTCACAGACTACTCCAAAGACATTCCATGGACATGGTATTAAGATGCATTCTGGCTTCCTCTGCAGAATTTTGCAATGAATTATTCCCACAGCAGCCATTTCTCTTGCTGGGTTCATCTTCACACTGGGTAGGAGTTTGGGAAACAGTAGTATAAAAAGACCTGGAGTCAGGAACATGGGTCAGCAGACCTGCTGCTGTATTTTCTGTCGCTGAGGTCTGCTGTGTTTGAGCTCCAAATGCTTTACAAAACCTGTCAGGCAAGAAAGAAGTGTCAGGAGGTGACTGAAGGCCCAAAAGGGTACAGCTGCTCTAATCTGCCAAAGGTAATGGTTTGTAATAATTTATAGCAGTTGTGGTCAGAGGCCAAAAGCCTGAAGTGGGCTTAGTAATCAACATAGATGGACTGAGATTTTATTCCATTAGTTCACATTACATAGTTGCACCTTCCTATAAAACTTATAGGAGAGATGATAGACAAGATGATAGACAACGTTTTTATAGTGAAAATGTTTTTACCCTATAGACTGTTAAATGCACATTATTTTGGCAATAATAGTGTGGATATCATTATTTTATACATTGCTACTTTACTTCCTGTCAGAAAATAGAAATGTATACTTATGCCACCTTCTGTCTGTATGCCACCTTGATAAGTGGAAGCTCTGAATTCTACAGTTTCTCAGGAACCATTAAATAAGGATAATTGCCTTGCCCTTATGGTCATGTTATTTTCTATACAAAGTCAAATGTTTTATCAGTCTGTAATCATTAGCTAGAAAGGGATGGAAATGATTTATTCTCTTCCTTGCCTGAGACCCATGAATATGAACATAAGTAATTTTGTCCACAACATGTCACAATGATCTCTGTCAAACAGAAAGTGTTCCACTTCTGGGCACCACCTATCGATTTACTAAAAAAGAGTAAAATGTGTTCCTAACTTAAGAAATTTCTAACATAACCTTCCTCAATCACAAACTTATCAACTTTTCCCCTACCTTCCTCTTTTATGTTACTTGGTTTTGTAAGGTAAGTAAATAGGGCTTCACTGTCCAACTAAAGAATTTTTCTCAGTATATGGAAATTTCTAGAAAAGAAATAATAACATAGTTTCCTCTGAAAGACAGTTTTTCACAAAAGCTGATTTTTAGCTTTTTGTATTCCAGAAAGTGTGTTATATATTTACCAAAGTTGTGCTAGTTGTGCTCTATTAGGTGCTTACATATAGCATGGCAAGTCTATTTACTCCTATAATTAAGTCCTAAGCTTGTATACTTCCAATCAAGGAGTTTCATGTTCTCAAAATAGTTCCCCAAAACATGCCAAAACTATGAGTGATGTGGATACTTAGTTTTACACAGAATACTGGAGGTTAGTGACACATATCTGTGATTCTGTGATATGTAATACATAACAACAAAATTCTATATATGCAGTGGACACTTGCCTCTGGAGACCCTGAGGTATACCTGATCTGCATCCTGGCTTGGATCTGCCTTTTAGGTACAATAATGTAGCAAAGGGAGCAGCAAGAAACAGTAAATGTATGCCTGCTTCCAACTTATATGTAGTTCTTATAGTTGTATATAGTTATGAGATTTTTACCATGAGTAACAGATATCATGTTAGTGATGCTTAAATCTTCAACTTTTATTCCCTCTAAGAGGATCTTACCCAATAACTTCTAAACACTGTCAATTTTATATCTATACAGATGGATTTTTTATATGGATATACATACATATGAAGACATAAGAATATATAATGGTTTCCTAAAAATACAGGAATAAATCCTAAAAATACCTGTCTGGTTTGAAAGGCAGTAAATTTATTTTTAAAGCTTCTGTAAAATGAAAGTTGTACAACCCCACTGGATCTAAGCCATGATTTTCTGGAAGGAATGTCTTTTTAACCTTCCCTTCACCCAAGTGTAAGGGGTGCTCCTCTTCATACTCAGACTGTGAGCTGTTCACCACTGCCTTGCAGAAACCCAGTCTCTGCTGTGACACACTTGGAGAAGTCTGTGACTAACCCCTCTGACACACCGTACAAGATGTGCAGTTCTTCTTTGACCGTATCTATAACAAATAAACAAAATTAGTCCTGGAAAATGAGTAGTCAAGACTGACAGTCAGTTTCCTTCTGGCTAGAATACTAAACAGAAAATGTGTCATTAGAATGAGATTGTTCCAGAGATATTCAAGTGTAATTTATTTTCAGAGTATTGCTTCTATGTGCATTTGTGCCTAGACACAGTGATTAGATTCTTTAGGGAAAAAAAAATCCCTCTACAGATAGATTTTGTTTTCCCACAGTACTTGAATTTTTCCATCTTATTACAATTCAAGAAGCTGAATTTTCACAGGCTTTTATTGCTACTTCCCTGTCTGTGCCTGGGCATGGAGCATCTTGTTCTAGTCAGTACTTTATCACTAAACTTGTGTAAAATGATACACAAACAGCTGATAATAAAATAAATACCTACACATAATGAAAAGGAAAATACATTTTTGTCTATTTTTTTTTTTCCTTTTTTAACTTCAAAGTGTGTTTTTTTGTTTTGTTTTGTTTTTTTAAAGTCACTAACTTCCAAAGCTGATTTATAAACCAAAGGCTTTTTAAACCCTACTTTGATAGACTTCAACTAAGACAATTCAACTAAGACAAAATATTCAACTAAGATTTATAGACTTCAGATACCTGATACGTCACTTCTTCATACCATCTTAGAGAAGAATAAGATGAGAAAACAAAACTTAATTATTTCTTTTATGAAATGGGTAAGAAAAAGAAAGGGCATTTGAAAAAAGATGTTACCACCAAATGGTATGTTTAAGCCCCAAGATTATAGATAGGAAATTTTTGTGGGTGGAAGCATATCTTGTCAACATATATTTTGTTAATTTGTCAACATATATTTTGTTAGTATTCTTAAAAATATAAACAATACATAAACCACTGAGAATAGGTCATAGACTGAGGTTAAATTCCGCTTACTTTTCCTTCTCATCAAAGTTGTATAGTAAGGGGATTATGGAAAATCTGCAAACTACTCCTAGACTTTTTTTTTTTTTCTTTGTAAAAACTTCTGAAAAGTATTATACTTGTCAATTCTTTATATTCTAATTTTGCTGTTACGTTTGCCTACTTCCCAACAGAAATTGAAAGAAGCTTGTATTTTTTGTCCTCTTCAGTCTTCTAGAATGAGGACCATTGTAAGGAAACTTTCATGGACAAGACTCAAGGATTTTATCATTATTCTATTTGAGTCAGTAAGACTTCCACACTGACAGCCTTGTATTTTTATTCTCCCAGTTCATTCTGCTTCACGGCCAGGGATCAGACCAGATCACAAGACAATGTGATGGTTGATAGGGTGGAGAGAGATTTCTCTTGGCAGATTTATGCACAGTTGGGATTGCTATGCCAGAGAAGAATGTCAGTATAGTTACACCTGGTGTGGACAGTCTGGTTACATTCCTGACAGGACAGAGGTAGCAGGCTGAGCAAGACATCTAGAACAGAGTTGTGTAGGAACCTTTGCAAGGACCTATATGAGTACTAATAGAATGGAGACAAGAGAAGGCAATGCTCTGTAGTTTAAGATATAATCTGTTGATTAATTAACTTTATGGGAGGATAGTATGAAATGCACCCAATACAACATGTATGACTATTGATGAAGAGTTGAGGAAACAGGGGAGGAAAGAGGGTCTTATACTAGTTAGCATCTACCAGGATAGGTGGAGACATTACAGTAAGAATAACGCTTCTTCCTAGATCCATCTAAAAGAAATGGAAGCAGGCTTGTGACACTGAAAAATGTATAGTACAGTTATTCATACTGAGGGCTGTGGGAAGACAAAGAAAGAAGAGCACGTAGTTTTGAATGACACATTCTGTAGGCACAGAAGTATAAGAGTTTAAAGGCTTTCACTCCAGAGGAATGGAAAGTGGCAAATATGAAAAGAGTACTTTTTTAAACGGATTCAGGGAAGTTTTGAAAAACTGTAAACAGGTGCTAGGATCCTTAAAAACCAATAGCATTAGCAGATGTGGAGTTAAATCCTATACAAGTGGGACAAAAGTTAACAAATCTATTGAAGTTTTTTAAAGGCATTGCTGGATATGTTGATAATATTGGTATGGTTGATGAGGAGCTTTTGGATCTCCAAAATATTTTTGAACAGGAATACGATTAAAACTACAAAAACATAAAGGGACAGTAAGAAAGATGTCTTGTTGATTCATAACTGACTGGCATGACAACAAGCAAGACTGTTAGTAGAAACTCATAAGGCTGGGAAAAAGCTATTTTAGTGCTTCTTAGGCACAAACAGTGTCTGTAATCTATGAACTGGATGAAACTTTTGAAAACTATAAGTAGTGTAGTACACAAACATCTCTGAACTTGTTTTTTTCTAGAGCAGACATGAAGGTATTTTGTACCTTCATGTGTCTGCTTTTTCACTGGTATCTGAGTCTGATTATGGTGAGTAAAAATGCTTCAACAACCATTAGTTGTTGAAGCACTACAGACCATGAACAGAATAATGTTTTTATAGAGAACATGTGGTCATTGCTAAGCAGAGTAATGCTTCTGGTGTTTCACTGTAAATATAGCTTTTTTCTTGCCTTTGTGAATGAGAGAATTTAACAGTGGGATATAAGTTATTTACCGTATAGTAGTTTTACATCAAAAAGTAATAAGCAGATAATACAGTCTAACACTTATACTCCTGTTACACCAGGAATTGGGAAAACAAACAAAAACCAACAGGAAAAACAAAAACAAACAAACAAAAAACTATAGTGCTCAGCTTACTACAGATGCTCTACTGAGAATAGTTTTAATCTGCTATCTTTAATATTTGAAAGTAAAGAACAACTCAGGTTGAATTTGAGATAAGAGTAATTTAATTAAAGGGAAAAACAACACAAAAACACCAAAACAAAACAAATAAAGGCTATGTGGAAGTGCAGAGGAAATAAATTACTCTCTACTTCCCAAAAATGAGTGATGCTTTACCACATCCTTGGAGCAGGGCCTCAATGCACATAGCTGGTGTTCAGGAGGAGGACCAACGTTTTCATGAGAGCCCACCCTTCTCCTCTTCTTCCTGTTTCCACCTTTTTTTGTTGAGTGTGACATCATATAGTATGGAATATCCCTTTGGTTGGTTTAGGTCAGCTGCCCTGGTGATGTTTCTCTTCTTACTTTTTTGCCCACACCCTAGGAGGGTTATAGAGAGTCCTGATGCTGTGCCAGCACTGCTCAGCAGCGGACACAACACTGGTGTGATAACACTGCTGTTCTAGCTACAACTGCAGAGCACAGCACTGTATGGGCTGCTGCAGGGAAAGTTAACATCCCAACCAGACCCAGTACATAGAACTTAAAAAACTTCTGATGTATATTTTTAGTGGGAATGTTCCAAATTGTACTTTTGAGGAATTCAACATTTATCTGTTTCCTATTTGATTATGAAAAGTGTGGGTGGGAACGCATTTTTAAGCCATAGTTGTTTTCTTGTTGCACAGAATTAACTTATGAGAAAATAAAATACTCTCGCGCTTCATTTTATGACATCTTACCAAGCTAAGCACAACTTTCAAGGAAGAAAACTCTTCCAAGACTTGTTGGATAGGCCCAAGAACAGCAGAGACATCCATAAATTGTCTAACACATGCCAGACAAATTTAGCTTAAATCTGTTTTTTTTTTCAAGATGTTCTACTAAAAGATTATTTTATTTTATTTTATTTTATTTTATTTTATTTTATTTTATTTTATTTTACTTTATTTTACTTTATTTTATTTTAATTTTCACTTTTGGTACAATTCATTTCTCCTAAAGCTAGTTGTCTTCACATCAGAGAAGTGTTAAAATCCATTTATGGATTTTATGGGTAAAATTACATTTGATGGGTACTTATCTAAGCAGTAAATACAACACGACATATTCATCTCATTCTCTAGCAGACATCTATATATGGTGAAATGCTTAACCTCCTCGACTGTGTTGATACTAAGTGGACCTTGAACACATACACGCATGATGTAGGTAACCCAAAATAATGTGAGAGGAAACTTTTCCTGGGAGTGACACCATCTTGTACTTATGTTTTATATTTAAATGCCAATATGAGAAGCTACACAGTAGAATAATATGAAATGGGATGTCTAGCAATAGAAGAAATATAGGTAGAATCAATCACATCAAAACAGCTGAATGAGTATTCATGGGGGTGTTCCATCACATTCAGGACTAACTGACATACCTTTGAGGTCAGAAGTAAGATCTTCTGGAGTACATGGATATATTTTGAAAATGTGTTAAGACATACAAGGCAAGAAGCAGATTCCTAAGCTGGTTTTGTACTGTGTTTTCTGTTTGAAAATCGGTGTCATACAGTTTTGTAAATGATACACATCATCTACTTTTAATTCTTAATACTGCTGTAAATCTGGTTCATATCTTCTAGTTAGATTAATCCTTTAGGCAACATGTATAGAAAAAATAAATATATATTACCCATCATCAGATCCAAACAGAATAATATAATTATGCTACTATTGTGTTGTCAAGAAAAGTGTATTAAATACTCTTTCTTAAGCGGATGAAATCAAAAACAGCTCTAAAAATATTAATAATAATAAAAATTATCTTGTTACATGTAGCAGTTAGGTTAATTAAGTAACTACCAATGAATGAGTCATAGAACCTATGCAGCACAATTTCTAAAAACAGTGTTTTCAGTGGATATATAGTGGCAGATCTAACAGTGTATTAATACATCTTATGACAGAAAACTTAAAAACTAACAAACAAACAAACAAACAACAACAAAAACAAACATAAAAAAGTTAACAAATGAAAACTAGAATAACTTTCCATTAGCTATTTGTTTTATCTTAATGGAGATAAAGGAAGCACCCTTTTTCATAAACAAACTGGAAACACATGAAATTTTATCGCTTACATGACTAAGTATTGAATTTTTTAAGACTCATCAAATTGTCATTGAAAATGGAAATGTAGCTAAACTGAAACCAGTAGATTAACTAGATATAAAATAGTATTACAGACAAATAACACAATAGGGTACTACTTTTAAAAGTAGTACTTTTAACTTTTTCATAATAACAATTAATTTACTTATGGGAACTACTTTTGAATGTCAGAAAGAGACAAGCACAGTTATGCTAAAGAGAAGAGAATAAGAACTGGAACAGGTCCTAGGAAATACTACTAAAAACAAAGATCCTGTAGCTATTTCTTAAAGGATTGTAACCCCTTCCCCTAAAATTCTATGAATGTTATTATATTAGATCATATTCTGTTGTGTTTCTTAGGTTTGACATTTTCTTTGACTCTACCTTTGACTATTTCCATTAGGAATAAATATGAGTTCTTATTTCAAGTCCATATATTAAAGTTCTGTCTGTCTCTGTATTGGGATTGCATCACACAGCTTTATTATGTTTCAAGACGGTAACTCAGAAAGCTGAGAGAAATGTTTTGGCTTCCTGTGACCATATTTTAAGGTGCACAATGACCTATGTCATATGTCTACATATGTTTCATTATTTTGTACTTTTAAAAGTCCATTTCCTTTCACAAGTATGGGATATGTGTGCAGAACTTGAGCATCCTTTTTTTTTTTTTTTTTTTTTTTTCCCTAAGATTTCAATCAAGCTATCGTAGTCTTAATATACATTTAGTCTTTGGTTCCCATATCTGGTAATAAAAGGATACAGCATTTCAAAATATCTCTACCCCATATATTTTACATCAAAAGAAACCCAGTTTGGTAAGCAGAGTTTTTTTGTTGATCCTCTTTCAGTAATAAAAATTCCAGCATAAATACCACTCCCATGAGAAAAAAGTTTCTATGAATGGTTCAAATACACCAGATCCAAGTAACCAGAAGGTCATAAGAGCATGTGAAAAACCGTGGTTCAGATATTTTTCACTTCAGGGGATATTCAATATTTTATTTTTACCATACATCAAAGCACAGGGTTTTTCTATTTGTCACCTGTAGTTCTAATCCTGCACAGGGATGTAGCAAGTTAACGGGCACCAATCAGACTGTGGGGCTGTGAACGGAGCTAGTCTGTGTACTTTAGTCTGAGTCCATGAACTTACTGACTGATTATTTTTGAAAGAATAAATCTGCCTAATATTGTGAGAAGCATGAGGCAGTTTAGGAGACACTGTATACTAGCATCACTCTACAAAAAAAAAATAATACTGACAAGAAATGGTTCAGATCAGAAAGAAAAAGTGATCTGTAAGACTGCAAGGGAAATTCTGCTACAGTTTTTCTAAATACAGAAATGCTCAAGCATAGGTACAGCTGATTTGCACATGGGCATAATATATGTGACTGTTTTTCTGGTTTGGTAAAGCTGTTTGACCTACCATGAATATCCTCTATAGGAAGCTTGTCCCACCGTGTGTAACACTGAAAGATGTCGAAGCTCCTACTAACAGTGTGTGAACTCAGGATGGTTGTCATAGATTTCTGTGCTATCCAGAAAAATGTGGCATTTCAGAGCTGTTTGGGGAGTGGGAAAGAGTGTCTCATGGTCTTATGAAATACCCAATGAATATTTTTAGTCTGGTTTCACAGAAAATCTGCCTGATTCATGTAACTGTAACCAAAGAGTAGCTGTTCTGATAGCGTCAAACTTGGTTTGGCTGCTAAACCTATATATAAACTTGCTGTAAATATGAAACTTATTTTGTCTATTAATGTCTATTTATCAGCCTATGAGAGCAATTTGCGTATTGAGGAAAAGATCTTGTGCTGCATATTGACAGGGATCTTAGCTTCTTCACACATCACAGGATGTACGATCTCTTCATCCATTGGTTATGAGCAAGCACATAAGAGTGAAAAGGAGGAAAGCAAGCACATAAGAGTGAAAAGGAGGAAAAAAATCATAGAGATACTTTTCCCCTATATCATAGGGAACTGGAGACTGCAGTTATAAGCATAATGACATTTGGATTGACTTCTAAAAAGTCTGCATGCTTTGTGGTTCCTTGTTGTGGCCTAAGGAGAAAAGGGTTTCATGCTAGAGCAATAATAAGAGCTGTTCTATGTATCCTTTTCTGTTCTATGTCACATAAATCTTTCTTCTAATGTGAAGCGCCCAGGTCTATATGATGAGTTAGGCTATGAACCCATGTTCAAAATTACTTATGTAATGTGAATGCAGTATTTCTTATCAATGCTGTCGTCAGGGTTTAGACTGTTATTTGCCTAACACATTTCCAAAAACTTGCTCTATTTTCTCCTATAGTAGTCAGATTTTATTTCTTCCATGCAGCGTTGCCATTTTTGGTCCTCACAAAGGAATGCGGAGTTCATTAGTTCAGACATTTTAAATGTTTTACCTTTGTCTACATGTTACAGACATTTTATTGTGATATATCATCTCAGCATAGAAATGGCTGTTGCTTCATCTCTGACGCAACTTTTTTTTTTTTTTTTTTCTAAACAAAACCTCAGTATGACAGATCCAACAGGGCTTCCCTTGCCTGGATAAACTCCAAATATTTGTGCTAGATCTGACATGTATAAAGCAGCTGGATGTAAGCAAATGCTTAGACATCGCTAATATTTTAGCACTCACCGACATTTCCAAAAAGCAGATCCTGTGAAGCCTTCTTTCCTAAAGTCTGATCCTGGAGGTAAAGTTGGTCATACCCTCATTATGGTGCAAATGTGCAGCCTGTCAGAATCTCAACCTGAGAAAATCTGATTTTTGATACTGAGGGCAAATGCTTGTCTAGTTTGCACAGCAGTTAATGAAGACTCAATTTTTTCTCAATACATAAAACATATGAGTGGACTGTTCATTAGAAGAAAAAGTGAATGTGCCTGTTGTATGCATGTCTCCCCTACATTTTCAGATTCTTGCAACTGAGGTTACTCTTTTGACCTTTTAAAAAGACTACCAAATAAATCAACATATACGCTTTCATAGCCCTTCACTTTTCTCTGCCTTCAGAGCCATGGGAAATTTCTCCTACCCTTTCAAAGAACTCCTGCTTGGTTATGAGCTCACACACTGGGCACAGACTCTTCACCCTAAGAAGCACACATTTTGCTTTTTCCAAGATTGCTCCATGTAAATGGAATGAGATCAAAATTTAACGTCCTTTTACTATTGACTCTGTGACACCTGTCAGAATTAAAGAAAGAGAGAAAACCAAGAAGGTGAAAATAGGCCTTATAATGTATATGGAGTTTGCAAATTCAGCATATTTAGGGACAGACAGACCTTCTGCTTTGTTTATAGTCATTTCCAAAGTCGTCAAACAATGATATTCTTGCTTGGTTGTTTCCAAACAGTATAATGAACATAGATATATTATTGCCACTTCAATTAAAAGATATGTCAGAAGCTCATCAACTACCTAAAAAAAAAAAAAAAAAAAAAAAAGACTAATTTGGATACCAAATATTGGCATTTTTCCAGGTAGTGGTATGGTAATCAGTGCTGAACCACTCACCATTGCACTCATTGAATTTATGCACAAAAATCTATAATTACCTTTTCTTGTTTAGGAACAGAGAAGAAACACAGGCTGAAAGTAAGGGAAGGCAAATTCATCTTAATTTACTACAGACCACAGCAAGTCTTTAAAAAGCAGTACATGTAAGTGAGGTGAGAAGTTTGTTGATAAAACCAAAATATTCATAATCTGTAGAAGAGGCAAATGAGACAAGAAGACAATGAGACAAGAGGTAGTAGAAGGAGGAAACAGTCTGAAAACACAGTAGAGCATGGGAAGCTAATGACTAAAAGCAGCTCCCTGAAGAGGACACTGAGTGTCCTTGTGTTTGAAGGTGTTGTTAAGGATGGTAAGATTGTGGACAAGAAGCCAGAGGACAGAGCTGATGAGGGGAGTAAACGTTCAAACATGCAGACAATGGTGATGAATTCAAAACACCATTGTGTGGGGGATGATGAAGGCAATGACTGCATTTTGGAGAATATTTCATTAATCAAGTCATCTTGCATGAGGACCTGAACAAGATCTTTGGCCATAAGGATGGAGATTATAAGGCTTGTTCTGTGGAGACACTGAAGACACAGAAATAGCAGTTTTTTGGAAATGAATTTTTCATTAGAAATGCTAGCAAGAATGGTATCAGTATGAAAACACTGAAAACCAGATGAGAAGACATCCAAAAACAGCTGAAAGGTAGCAAATTTGTTTGTTCAGCTTAGGGATATGGTTTAGTGGGGACTGTTAGGTCAGAGGATGGACTCGATGATCTTGAGGTCTCTTCCAACCTAGAAATTCTGTGATTCTGTATTTTGCAGTAAAAATAAGGACTTTAGGAAAAGAAAAAATGGAAGGAGAGAAAAGGGCAAAAGATGGAAAAAGGCAAGAAAAATGAGGGCCAGTTTTCTGAGGGACATGGTACCTGGAAATGAGAGTTTGAAAGACATGTCGAGAAATCTGAAGAGGACAAGAAGACAGTTCTTTTTGAGAGAATTCCTCTTATGAAAGAGGAATAAATCCCCTGAGAAACAGATATGTGCTGATCTGCAAGGTAGGAAAAATACAAAACAGAAAAACATTTTGTTAGACCTCAGAAAGACTCAACAGCAAGGGTGTGAGCTTCCCACAGAAATAGCAACCCCCCTTTATCTGTATTCAGAGTAATGTGTTATTTTCTTTGCTTCAAACTATATGTGTAAGTTAAAGTATGTTTGAACCATTATGTGGCCCTGGTCCATGTCTGTTATCGAATACTTTTACTTTCCTTGAGAAGAGAAGCTCCAGTCAAATTGTCCTTTGGGAATAGTTTGTAGCTCTTTCCAATTCCACATTTGTGGCTTGAGAATTGTTTGGGAAAATGCTATTTGTTATAGGCTAAGTGTGTGTCAGAGACACTTGAGAAATTTGACAGTTCAGATGCCAGTGTTCTGAGGTTTTTACAGCTTTATGAAGATGCTTTCTATACATGTGTGAATTTATTTTGGCCAATCCAAAGTTACTTGCTGAGGAAAGATATGCATGTCTGATTGGGAAAGCTGTATAGTAAGAATGAAAAGGGTAGGCTCAAGTTGCTGTGAAGGCATGGTGGAGTTGGTGCTGGTGCTATGCTCCATGGCAGTTAAGCAGTACTACTGCAGAAGAGTACCCTGTACAGGGTACTACTTGTGGGAAGGCACAACACTAGGCACAAGGAGACCTTCATTCCTTGGAGATGACACAAACACCAATGCAACTTAGACCCACTAGATTCTGAAGTAAGTACAATCCAGAATTTAGGTCCAAATACAGCACATTAATGATCACCCAGAAAGAAGCAGAAGATGATTTAATTAATAGAAGAGGTTAATTTTAATTCTGACACACATTTGTCAGAAACCATCTGAGTATGAATCTTTACCATTTCAGATTGGCAGGCTATAGGGTTAAACATATGTTTCCATTTGTTTGTATTTTAATCAGATAGATTCTAAGTATCTCACTAAATTGTTAATCTCATAGTCTCTACTGGTGACTGAGGCTGTTAGTTTAATATAAAGTTAATTACCAGTTAAAGAATATTTCACATTCACAACTGGCTGGAAAAAGGAGTCTGTCATCACAGTGGTATGTAGCAGCTGTGAGTAACCAGCTGTCTCATTTCAGCTATCAGGAAGACCACCACAGAATAATAGCCATTGTCCAATGACTTTCTTTTGTAATAATCAACACAAATAAAAGGACAAACAGGAAAGAAATTGAATGACCTTTATTTCAAATGAAATATACTACCCACATGTGGCAGACTAAAGGTACCTTTAGTGTGAAGTCAGACTCAAAATACTTCTGAGGAGGAAAGAGTTGTTGTGCTGTCTCAGCCAATTCATGCTGTATCCAGAGAATGCATGAACACCACCAGCTTCTGCAGAGGAAAGTACAAGAGACTGTGCAGAGGCAAAGCATTTCCACGGTGGTTGAGAAAATAGCTTTTTATTCGACACAACTGAAGATTGCTTAAAGATCTGAAGAACTAGGTATTCGATTTCCAACAACAACCTCCTTCTCAGCCCTTCTCCTTCCTACTGTCTATCCTCTTTTCTGAAATTCAGCATCTTTTCATTATTTCTCCAAAGCAGAAGAATTGCTTTTTCACTGTTGTCACTATTGAATCCACCGAAACTACCTCTGTTGTATAAAAATATGTTCTTTGGATAATAAAAGAGTTCAATTACCGTGTTCTATGCTGCAGAGGAATTACAGTTATGTGAGAGAATGCAGAGAAAGACTGTCTTTTGAAAAATACTCATGATTCCTAAAAGGTATAATTTCTCCATAATTATTTTATCTAAAAAGGAAGATTATACAGAAAATATTATTTATAATTCATGACATCCTTTAGGAAAACTGTTATCCAATGCAGGAGTAAAAAGAGCAGGTAAGCAAAATGTGTAATGAAAACAAAGAATTCCTGAAATCTCGTGCTCCCCATCATCTGGATTACAGTGAATTTTTATCTTGGCCAAAGTTTTACATATTTGCTTTTGACACCATCTCCCACAGCATTCTCCTCAAGAAACTGGCTGCTCTTGGCTTGGACTGGCGCACGCTTCATTGGGTTAGAAACTGGCTGGATAGCCAGGCCCAAAGAGTCGTGGTAAATGGAGTCAAGTCCAGTTGGAGGCCAGTCACTAGTGGTGTCCCCCAGGGATCGGTACTGGGGCCGGTCCTCTTTAATATCTTCATCGGTGATCTGGACGAGGGCATTGAGTGCACCCTCAGTAAATTTGCAGATGACACCAAGTTAGGTGCGTGTGTCGATCTGCTCGAGGGTAGGAAGGCTCTGCAGGAGGATCTGGATAGGCTGCACCGATGGGCTGAGGTCAACTGCATGAAGTTCAACAAGGCCAAGTGCTGGGTCCTCCACCTGGGGCTCAATAACCCCAAGCAGAGCTACAGGCTGGGAGATGAGTGGTTGGAGAGCTGCCAGGCAGAAAAGGACCTGGGAGTGATGGTTGATAGTCGGCTGAATATGAGCCACCAGTGTGCTCAGATGGCCAAGAAGGCCAAGAGCATTCTGGATTGCATATGAAACAGTGTGACCAGCAGGGCTAGGGAAGTGATCGTCCCCCTGTACTCGGCTCTGGTGAGGCTGCACCTCAAGTACTGTGTTCAGTTTTGGGCCCCTCGCTACAAGAAGGACATCGAGGTGCTTGAGCGGGTCCAGAGAAGGGCGACGAAGCTGGTGAGGGGCCTGGAGAACAAGTCCTACGAGGAACGGCTGAAGGAGCTGGGATTGTTCAGCCTGGAGAAAAGGAGGCTCAGGGGTGACCTTATTGCTCTCTACAGGTACCTTAAAGGAGTCTGTAGCGAGGTGGGGGTTGGCCTGTTCTCCCACGTGCCTGGTGACAGGACGAGGGGGAATGGGCTTAAGTTGCACCAGGGGAGTTTTAGGTTGGATGTTAGGAAGAACTTCTTTACCGAGAGGGTTGTTAGACATTGGAACAGGCTGCCCAGGGAAGTGGTGGAGTCACCATCCCTGGAAGTCTTTAAAAGACGTTTAGATGTAGAGCTTAGGGATATGGTTTAGTGGGGACTGTTAGCGTTAGGTCAGAGGTTGGACTCGATGATCTTGAGGTCTCTTCCAACCTAGAAATTCTGTGATATCTTCCTGTTTTGTTGTGTTTTGCTTTGTTTTGTTTTCAGTATCTACTCTTGATTAAAGGGGGACTATTGCCCCCCTTGTTAGAAGGAAGGTTGGATTATTTTGGTATTCATTGGTACTCATGTTAGAACAGGTGATAGATGTAGCTTGCGAACTTCAGGGATTCTTAATTTAAAAATTAAAGTGATCTCTTCACTTATATTTTGTTTTCCTCTGGGAACTCTGACTCCAAGGATCCGTTTCTATGTTCGCTTCATTACCCTCCCTTGGTCCTGGTTTCCTGGTTTTCTGCAGTGCATTTAGTTTCTGCCTAAGTTTGCAGAACTACAGATACAGTTATAAGTGCTGCCTGCGTGCCCGTCACGTAGATAAAACTCCTTTTAGAGAATTCCACATTTCTAGATTTATAAAACTAGTGGTCCAAAAGGGATACCTAATATCAGAAAATGGGTATTAGTCTTTGATTAGCTAGAAAAGGTAAGGTGGGGACATAAGAAGAGAAAATAAAAGACATTTTTAATTTCTGCAAATTTTATCCAAAGAGTAACAATTTGATCAAAATTAGACATTTGTGATTTGCAGCACTGTCCCACTTGTGTAGGGACAATAAAAAGTCCTCATTATTTAAAACTGTTCTTTCTTCAGTTGCAGAGCTGACCCTCTGCAGCTGCTGTGGCAAATCCCCCTACTATGCAAACTACTGCTGCTTCTTTTGGATAGCAAATACCAGCTTTTGAACCTAATTCAAAGCCCATTGAAACTTATGGAAAGGCTCTTTTTTCAACAACTGTGTATTAGTGTTGCATTTCATGGACTCCAACAAAAAAACTGAGAGTCCTATTAAGACTGTGAAGTGAGGTGGATCCACATAATGCACTACCAAAGCTAACACAGCTACACAGTAATCAAATCAGCCCAATCAAAGTGGCACCAGCATCAGCAGATGCATTTTCAAATACATTTTGCCTCTGAAAACATACAAATATGTAATTAAGAGCAAAATAAATCCTCATCAGTGATGGAGTTCAAAATACAGACAAATTCAAACACCTGCTAAGCTATTTGCATTCATTAACATCCAAGTTTCATTGCAGTAGAGGTGGGGCACCTGCAAAATTCACTTTGCAGCAAAGGATTAAATTTCTTAAGTTAGTTCCTTTAAGGTATTCCTAATTTTGTCACCATATACTTACTTTTTTGTTGGTTGATTTTTTTTTTTTTAAAGAAAAGGAAAAAGCAGAGAAAATGAGGAGAGGAGAGGGGAGGAGAGGAGAAGAGAGGGGAGGAGAGGGAAGGGGAGGAGAAATATCTACTTGAATTTCATAGTGATTTATAGTGTATAAATGCTGATAAAAGTGGAGTATTCCCATTTTTAAATAGACGTTTTTATAGTCTTAATTTAATATTTTGTTGGCTATTCCAGCTCTGCAGTAGGAGAGATTTCAGGGCTGTTCTTACCATTAGTCTGTCTAATAAATATTTAAAAAGACATCTCATGTTAAAGACAGGCAGTGCCATTTTAGAACTGCTAGCTCAATATGACAGGACATTGGCTGACCTATTGCTGGAGTGATATTGCTACTGTGATTGTACAAAATATATGTTTGAAAAAAATGAAAACATCTTGATATTCTATATGTAAAGAAAAACAAACAAACAAACAAACAAAAAACACCAGTTCCTTCATATCACCCTAAAGCTTAAAATCAACAGACAGACATAGTAAAATGTCATATTTGTTTCACATGCATATCATACAGTTGTCCTCTCAAACAATCTCAGATTTCTGATGTTATCATGAGCCTTGTGAAGTCTGAGCTCTGTGCCTTTTAAGTTTCAGGTTTTTTAGTAATACAGTTGAACAAGAATCATAGTTCTCAGTGATGAAAGACTCTTCATATTTTTAAATAAAAGATTGGAATTGCAAAGTCTGTTCTCAAACTGAAAGTCAAATGGAAAGATTACAGAATGTATTATTTTCTTTCATTTTGTTATTGTTGTTGCTTCTTTCTGATATTTACTTTTATTGGCAAAGTACACAGGCCTTGCAGAACCTATATCAATATATATTTTTAAAAATATGAACATCCTACAAAGACCTATGTATGAGTAATAATTTATGTAATTAATTAGCTCAATTAAACAACAGAATTTCTGGTTGGTCATTGTTATTATATTCATCTCTTTTCATCCTGTTTTGACCCAAAGAGTGTGCTCAAATCCCAAGGAAATTTAGTTTAACAAGTGTCATAGTCTTGGTACAGTTTAGTTATCTCTGGGTGCATCTGATCTACTTACTCTTTGTTGATGTGGAGGACTGCAAGCCCTCTGGAGAAGGACCTGGGGCTACTGATGGATAAAAAACTGAATATGAACCCTAAATGTGCACTTGCAGCCCAGAAAGCCAAACATATCTTTGGCTTCATCAAAAGAAGCATGGCAAGCAGGTCAAGGGAAGTGATTTTGAGAACCCACCTGGAGTGATACATTCAGCTGTAGGGCCCCACGCAAGAAAGACAGCAGATCCAGAGGAGGGCCATGCAGATGATTAGAGGGATGGAGCACCTCTCCTATGAAGACAGGCTAAGAGAGATGTGGTTATCTGGTCAAGAGAAGAAAAGGCTCCTGGAAGACCTTATTAGGGTCTTCCAATTCCTAAAGGGAGCCTACAAGAAAAATAGGAAGGGAATCTTTGTCAGAGAGTGTAGTAATAGGACAAGGGGTAACAGTTTAAAACTGAAAGAGGGTAGGTTTAGATTAGATACAGGGAAGAAATTATTTACTGTGAGGGCGGTGAGGCACTGGAAGAGGTTTCCCAGAGAAGCTGTGGAAGCCCCATCCCCAGAATTGTTTAAGGACAGGTTGGATGAGGCTTTGGGCAGCCTGGTCTGGTGGGAGGTGTCCCTGCCCATGGCAGGGGGGTTGGAATTGGATAGTCTTAAAGGTTCCTTCCAACCCAAACCATTCTTTGATTCTGTGACTTTAACAGGACTTCACTTGCCCATTATTCCTGAGGTCATCTGAATGTGCTGAGTATTGTTAACGTCAGAAGCTCTCATCAGTATTAAGGACTGCATAGTATGTTACTGATAACTGTTAAAATTTTAAATATCCTAAAAAGCCCTTGTTCCTCTTTGATACAGAAAATGACCTGTATTGCCAATCATACCATGTAACCAAAACAGTGATTCTGTTATTACTGTCTGTTACCACAACGACCTTATCTACTTTTCCTTTGCATCAGTTATGCCTTCTCAGACTCTCTTCCCATTCCTGCAGTGGAGAGTTTGGCAGCAGAGCCCCATCCCCATTGCTTCTCTGCAGTAGGGTAAATGAGGAAGACTACCAACAGGTTTCTGTGATCACCTTCTATGTCTGGCATAGCCAAAGATTGCAAAGAAGAGTTCTGTTTGAGCTGGTTCTATGTCTGGCATAGTCAAAGATTGCAAAGAAGAGCTCTGTTTGAGCTGGTTCCCTTCTGCTTTGCAGGTGGACAATGTTAGGGGTACCCTGAAATTATTATGCCTTCCTGGACAAAGTAGGCTCATTAACTTCAAAGACATGGAGATAACCTCTTTTACACATACATGATATCATGAACTTCAGCAAGTTAGCTGCCAAGGAAAGTCCACTTCTGACCTTGAGAAATGCTTGTTTTGATCTCAGTCACATCGTATGAAAGGAAATGGACCAGCTTGGTCGTATGAAGAGGATCTCCCCATAGGGCTAAAACAAGTTAAACCATTGATAGAAGAGGGACAGCAAGACATGCTATGATTAAATGGATGAGATAGCTGTTCACTAGAAATAGATTAATAAACAAGTTTTCTTGCTGTCTCTTTTTCAGCCCCAGAAGAGCCTCAGATTCTGAAGAAAATGGGAGAAAAAAGAGCTGAAGCTTTTTCCAGAGCACAAATACCTTAGCTCTGATATATAAGAACATGTCCAACGGGATTCAGCCTATTTAGAAACAAAAAAAACCACACACACACACACACACAAAAAAAACAAAAAAAAACAAAAAAAACCAAAAAAAAACACAGAGTAAATCTCAACTGAAAGGGGATTTCAAGTTAGTTTCTAATTGACTTTTCCCTGCCTAAGCAGGGGATTTTCAGCAATAGATAACAATGTTATTTTTTAAAAAGCCAGATTGTCTTTTTGATTTATTAAACATGTTTTAAAGAATGTGTAATCACTAAACTCCCATTGAAACATTCTATATTGGTTCTTTCAAGTCTCTTAAACCCTCATTCTAAAGGATCTGCCATTTCATTACATCACCTTGTGAAATTCAAGTGATATTTTGCATCTAAATGGCAGTCAAGATTGTCTTATCAAAAACTAATATATACACAAAATACCGTTCCTGACAGAAATTGCTCAATGGTAACTATGGTACTGCTAGTAGCAGGAAATAAAAACATAGTTAATATAACGTCTTAGCTAATAAATCCTGGTGCTTTGTGTCATGCAGCCTTTTAGCTTTGCCCAGCAGTGATAAAATTAAGATTTAAAAATAGGATATAAAAATGTTTATTAACATAAATTCATTAATAAGATTCTTTTTATGCTGCAAAGGAGGAGAAGGTAGAATAATTCAGAACACCTGTTGATTATTAGTATTATTTTTTAAAAACTCTTTCTCACCCCTTTTCTTCCCTGTCATTTTTTTTTTCTCTCTCTCTTTTTTCTTTTTCCTTTTTTTTCTTTTTTTTTTTTCTTTTTTTTTTTTTTTTTTCTTATTATTTATTTATTTAGTGTATTTAGTGTATTTATTTAGTGTTTAGTGTATTTCACACCTTTCTTCAGAGAAGACTCAGGTCCTAGAGCTCACCCTGACCAGTAGCACTCCAATTGCACAGTTCTGAGTTCCTAGTACTCAGGCACATGTGCAACTGCTACATTGTGCTCTCTTGTCTCGACAGAGTAAGGCGAAAGCTGCTTTCTTGGATATATACATTGCTGCTCTGCAGAAATGTCTCATCAGAGTTATCTTGTAATGCTGATATTTCAAAATTAATGGCATTCAGGAGAGTTGGATTTAGCTATTTTGCCAATGTGAAGAAGTTCAAACATAGCTGAAACTTCACATTTTGAAAATATAGGAATGTAACTCCTATGTTTTCTCTTGTAGAGAAGTTGGTAAAGTCTGAGCTTAGTTCTGCAAAAACAGAAAGGAGAGGAGCAGGAATCCAAAAATGCCTCCACTGACCTCATGCAAACTTTTTTTCAGTTTATAACATTTTCAGGCCTCTGAATTCTCATTTTGTCAGAATGGGTGGGAGATGAAAGAGAGAAAGAACACTAGCTGCAATCTTAAAGAACAGTAAAATGTCCCTGGTCAAGTTCTGCAAATTAGTTAGCCTTCAGATTTTATACTCTGAAGTTCTTTTGTGAAAAAAACATATTGCGAATGATTCAGCAAATCTCATGTTTTCCAGTGCAACTTGTTGCTGTGAATTTTTGCATATTGGTGGATTCTGGAGAATTTAGTGGTAGTCCAGGAGACCCTGTTAACAGATCACAGTGCAAGACCAGAACATAAATCATTTTAAGTTTCAAATAATTTAATTAACAGAGAGAAGCACATCATAAACAAGAACTGGCATGTGATTTCTATCCCAGGAAATTTTTTCAATGGATCGGTCAGACTGTTGTCACTGAACCCAAAAATGCCACTCTGGGAGAAGTTTTAATTTGGGATATTTAAAATACTCTTAAAAGTAATGGCTTAAAATAAAGACAATAAACTTATAAAGTTTGTACATATCAAACAGCAGTAGTTGATTGGTATTTAAAACATAGTAGGTATACTGTAGCTTGATAATCAGGTTCTTAGTTCCATAACTGGTTTGCTAATTCAGAGCAATGAATAAATTCACGTAGTACTTTTGTTTCTTGTGGATTTGTGTTTTCCAAGTGATGTTCCAAAGACCTTTTATAATTATTTAGCCAGTTAAAGGAGTCAGTTTAAATTTGCATAAGTATTCACAACATGTGTCAGGAGACTGTAGGGAGAATTTAAAAGGCAATGACAAATTATGAGAAGCCAAAAAGGTTTCATATACAGACACACAAACACACACACAGAACTTTTAGACAATACAGATTCTTCTTAATATTCTTTAAGATCACTAAAATAGATGAGAAAAAGGAATATAATTTCAGTCATGACTATATTTTGAAGTCTTTCTCAATTTTTTTGTTGGTAATGAACAAGTGCAACCTGATCTGCCAAGTGAGGCCATTAAGTAAGCCAAAGTCACTACTGAAACAAGTCAAAGTGATTACTGATATCACTAAAAATAATTTGACATGGAAAAACTTAATGGGAATATCTGATAAATACTAGCTTAGGAGTTACCTTGTGCTTTATGTAATTCTGTAACTACAGAAAATGGAACACTATGACTTTGCCAGACTCTGGGTAAAGTACATTTATTTTAGAGTTTCTGAAATTTAAAGTGCTATTCCATGCAACTTGAATCATCTCTAGGATAGATTTTGGTATATTATTGTATTATAAACTTTGAACTGTAAATCCCACTATCCAATGAACCAGAGTACAGTGGTATATGTCAACTGGTTATAATGGAACAGCATCAGTTTGCACATCTACAGGTCTACCCCAGGTCTTGTTAGACCCAAGGTCAGGGTTACTCGATTACTTCATGAGAAGAGAAGGCTGTCCCTTCTCTTTGAATAATTTGCAGCGATGCAAATGTTCCAGGCTTCCCCTTTGGAAAAGACTGCAGGAAAAGTCTTGGAGGCTGGGAGGGAAAGTTAAGTCACAGTGGTGTGGGACTGACAGTCTTCCCAAAATACTATGTCTCTCCTAATATACGACATCAAAATCATTATTTAATACTTGAATAATTGGGTTTTAATGCAAACACAGACAAAGCAAAGTTAGTGAGGAGATGAAGGAGGCAGTGGAAACATGACTGGGAGAGGAAGCTTGATGTTACCACATGTGCAAAGAATCTTGACTCTCTCTGGTAAAACATTAGTGAAATCCCACCAACTATAGCAGAACTAAACCCTATACACTTAAATAAGTTTGCAGATTTTGTCTAGGGATATTTCTAGACATGCCAGATGGAATAATGTTTGCTTAAGTGATAGAGCCTTATGGTTGATCTTGTCCTTTCACCAGGTAAGGATGCAGCATAGAAAGGACTAAGAAAACACACAGTTTGTTCTTGTGTTGTCTTAAAAGAGCTCTTTCAACACCTCTCTACCAAAAGTCTGTCATATTGTGAGGCCACAGACTGCACTGATAAATTTGGGGTACCTGATAATTGGGAAATATTTATCAGTAGGCATACACGTACTTAATTTTATATACATACAAAATTCTATTACAGTAGATTACAACTCAGTCAGGCAACCATGTGGTAAATAAAACATCTTTTTCTTAATTAATATTAGTTTATTGAAGGCACATTAACTGTTAATGGATTGAATTGTGAGAATTAGGTAATTATGTGTTGTGAGATTGCAGATTGACTTTTTTATAAGGTCTAATGGTGTTTTATGTTTTAATTTCAATTTTAATATTATGTAATTAAAAATATTTTTGTATAGTTAATTCAAAGGGTCCTTTGTAGAGCACTATACTTCTCACATGTTTTCTACCTCAGATGTATAAAATGACAAGAACAGCAATTTTATCTGGTCTGCACTTCCTTTACTATATCCTATTAATTTACAGATATTTGCTTACTGCTTTTTCAGGGTTCTTATTAAAGGCAATAATAAATATCAAAATAATATCGACTGACAGAAAGTAATAGCCCTTTTAAATAAAGAAACAAGAATAGAATCAAATTTTAGGTTTTATCTTTATAAACTTTTCTTTAGTAAAACAAGTAGATACTCTGGTAACAGTTGCTTCTAACATTGTGCATGCTAGGTTCATTGCAGTGAAGCTGCAGAATAAAATTTTATGGTGATATATTAAACTGACTTGAGAAAGGAAATTATTTGCACTCCAAAATTAAAAAAAAAAAAGGTATTTATTTGTTTGTTTGTTTGTTTGTTTATTTTACTGGACTGCTCACATTTCCTTTTCCATGTATTTTCACGATGTATTACTTAATCAAGGAGTGTCTGGTAGCCCTTTATGTACACTTTCAGTATTGTGTAAGCAGTATATAATACATTTCCTTGCTTTTTCAGGCGAAGACAGACAGTACTCTTTAAATTCAAAGTCAAAATGTTTTCTAAATCAGCTATGGACCTTTTAACCTTAGCTAGCTTTATGGTCTGAGAAATTTAAAGGAAACTTTATGTGTTACTTTAGCTGGGTATGAAGTTAGCCCATTATGCTTTCAGGCACAATTAGGCTTTCTTGGAGTCCTTCCTCAGGATGCACATAATGTCTTACTGGAGGATAAATTTATAATTTGACCTTCTATTTCCAATTTGTACTGCATGGTAGACTTAAAATGTGGACTGAATGACTTTTACTGAGGAAGTAGTAGAAAGACAGTAATCAACTTCTGTGGAGATAGACACTTCTGATGCTTCTGAATAGTTGGTTTGATTTTCCATATGTGTACTCACTTATCTGGAGCAGCAAGGAAGTGTGCTCATTCATTAAGAGGTCCAGGTTATAGTAGCGGCTCGGGAGGGGCCAAAATACTTCTTGGGGATTTGGCTGAAGAAAAGATAAACCTATTTTTGTGTATTGTATTGAGGAGGTAGGAAGTAGCTTTAGATCTGATTCTTCTGTGATGTTTGTGATGAGCAATCCACTCACTAGTCTGAAATTTAAAACATCAGCACTGTCAAAATTTCCCCATTGCATTCAGCTACTTAATATGTTTGAGATGTTGCTGAGATGTGTGCATTTTTAAAACCTGAGTCAAAACAGTCTATGCTTTTCTACTTTTAAATTAGGTATATGATCTTAAACTTGATGTATTTGTTTTCTGTCCCTTAGTAATCTTAGACTCTATGTTGACGTATTGAAATACTTTGTTTTGTGGCAGTAGTTATAAAATAGTATGCTCAATCAGAGAGATTCTTTTCACAGTATTCTAGAGACTCTTTTCACGGTATTCTGAATAATCCTGATGCTTGAGAAGAAAGAACAATTCAAAACATTCAATTAAAATGTTTTTTAATGTAAAACTGTCAATGTCTGTGCAATAATAGAATATTCTAAAAAGATGTAGATTATTTTAGAGGTAAAGGTCTACATCTTCAAAAGAGCCATCAGTACAATTAGTTGCTGAGCTCCTTTGAAGATGCTTTGAAATTTCTAGCTTAATGTTGTTTATTCCTGTGAAGTGTGTCATCTGAGTACAAGAGTAATATAAAATAAAGACCCACTCTTTCCAACCTGTATATTCATGGCTTTATACAATTGGGAAGGAGTTCAGAGGGGTTTATAATCCCTTTCATCCAAGGCTGTTCTTTCTTCTCTATGGAGGTTTTAGTGGGTCAGAGCTTAATGGCTATTTCCTGCTTCAGCATTATAAAGTGTGTTTCAGTAGTGTTAAGGTGTTGGCAAGCAAGACAATCCAAAGGATTGTGTTATAAAAGGTGGTATCTCTCTTTTTTTTGTTTTGTTTTGTTCTGTTTTTGTTTCCCTTTTTAATGAGGAGTCCTTGCTAGAAAAGAGACAGAGAGAAAGAGAAGTATGGTCTTGCCTCTCAGCTCAGAACACAGACCAGTGTTTGATGTAAAAATCCAGCCAAGGAAAAGTCATACAATCATAGAATCAAAGAATGGTTTTGATTGGAAGGGACCTTAAAGATCATCTAATTTCAGACTTTCCACTAGACCATATTGTTCAAAGCCCCATCCAACCTGGCCTTAAACACTTCCAAGGATGGGGCATCCACAATATCTCTGGAAAACCTTAGTTACTCACCACCCTCATAGTAAATATTTTTTTCCTAATGTCTAATTTAAATCTGCCCTCTTTAGTTTAAAACTATCTCCTGTTATCTTATCACCACTCACGTGGATAAAGAATTACCCTATCTCTCTTCTAAGCGCCCTTAAAGTACTGGAAGGCCACTAGAAGTTCCCCCCAGAGTCTTCTCTTCTCCAGGCTAAACAACCCCAGCTCCCTCAGCCTGTCTTCATAGGAGAGGTGCTCCAGACCTCTGATCACAGCCTTCCTTGGAACTTGCTGCAGTAGTCCCATGCCCTTCTTATGTTGTTATCCTTAAAGCTGAGCACAGGACTTCAGGTAGGTTCTCATGAGATCAGAGTAGAGAGGGTGAATCACCTCCTTTGACCTGCTGGCCACGTTTCTTTTGAGGCAGCCCAGGTGAGAAAGTCAGGTTGGCTTTCTGGTCTGTAAGCACACATTGCTGGCGCGTGATGAATTTCTCATTTACCAGCATCCCCAGGTCCCTCTCCTCAGGGCTATCAAGGTCCCTCTGAATGGTGTCCCTTCTCTCCAGGGTGTCAACAGCACATGCAGCTTGGTCTTATCAGCAAACCTAGTGAAGGTGCACTCAATCCCACTGTCCATTTCGCTTACAAAGTTGTTAAATTATACCAGTCAATGAGGAACACCACTCCTCACTGAAAGGTGCTCCACAGGGACATTGAACCATTGACCACTACTCTTTGAGTGTGAGCATCTAGACAATTCCTTACCCGTCAAGTGGTCTATCCATCAAATCAATTTCTCTCCAATTTAATGACAAGGATATCATGGGAGGTAGTGCTAAATGCTTTGCGCAAGTCCAGGTAAATGATGTCACTTGTATTTCCCCTATCCACCAATGCTGAAACCCCATTGGAGAAGGCCAACCAATTTGTCAGGCATGATCTGCTCTTATGTCAGGTATGATCTGCTCTATGTTGGCTGTCACTAATCACTGCTTTTATTTTCCATGTCCTTTAACACAGTTTTCAGGAGGATCTGCTCCATGATCTTGCCAGGCACAGAGGTGAGACTGACTATACTGTAGGTGCCTAGGTCTTCCTTTTCTCACTTTTTAAAAATGGAGGTTAGGTTTCCCCTCTTCAACTCAGTGGGAACTTCAGTAGACTGCTATGACTTCTCAAGTATGATGGACAGTGTCTTAGTGACTTAATCTGTCAGTTCCCTCAAGACCTTTGGATGCATCTTATCAGGTTCCATGGACTTGTGCACCTTCAAATTCCTCAAGTGGTCTCACACCAGATCTCCTACAGTGCATGGTTCTTCATTCTCCCAATCTTTGCCTTTGGAACCTGTGACTTGGGCACTGTGGCTAGAGCTCTTACTGGCGAAGTCTGAGGCAAAAATTTAAGTACCTCAGCTTTCTCCATGCCCTGGGTAACAACGGTTTCCTTCTTGAGGGGGACTTCTTTTTCTCTAGTCTTCCTTTTATCACTGACATACTTGTAGTAGCTCTTCTTGCTGTCCTTGATGTCCCTGGACAGATTTAATTCTACCTGGGCTTTAGCTTTACTAACTTGGAACTGGATACTCAAACAATGTCCCTGTATTCCTTCCAGGTTACCTCTGCTCTTTTCCACTACTTGTTATCTTTCTTGTTGTATTTGAGTTTGTCTAGGAGCTCCTTCATCTATGCATGCCTCCTGGTGTTTTTGACTGAAATCCTCTTTCCCAGAATGAATTTCTCCTGAGCTTGGAGAAGGTGGTCCTTGAATATTAACCAGCTTTCTTGTGTCCCTCTTCCTTCCAGATCTTTATCGAAAAGTTCTCTACCAAGTAGATCCTTGAAGAGACCAAAATCTGCTGTCCAAATATCCAGGGCTGTGAGCTTGCTGTGTGCCCTCCTCACTGGCCTAAGAATCTTGAACTCCACCATTTTATAGTCACTGAAGCCAAACCTGCCTTTGACTTTCACAATCCCCACCAGCCCTTCCCTGGATGAGGTTCTGCATAACACCTCTTCTCATTGGCTCCTCTATCACTTGGATAAGGAAGTTATCATAAATGCATTCTGGGAAAGTCCTGGGTTGTTTATACCCCACTGTGTTGTCCTTCCAACAGATATTGGTGTGGCTGAAGTCCCCCATGAAGTCCCCCATGACTCAATGAACACGAGGCTGCTTCTGTCTTTCTCTAGATGTCCTCATATACTTGGTCTTCCTTAGCCTGTAACAGACACCCACTATAATGTCATTTGTTCCTGCCCTCCGTTTAATCCTAAACCGTAAATTCTGTCAGCTCCTTGTCTGTCCCCAGGCAGAGCTCCATGCACTCCAGCTGCTCGCTGACATACAGGAAAACACTCCTTCCTCATCTTCCCTGCCTGTTTTTCTCAAAGAGCCCGTATCCTTCCCTCAAACACTTCAGTCATGGAAGCCATCATACCATGCCTCCATTACACAAATAAGACCATAGATTGGCAAACATGCATACATCTCTAACTCCTCTTGTCTATTGTCCTTGCAACGTGGATTTGCATAGATCCATTTAAGTTAGAGTCCTGATGAAGCTGGTCTACTGGATGGAGTGCGTGTAATTCCTTGTGTTTCTCTTCAGGTGCTCTCCTGTTGACCTCTGATCCTTCTCCAGGTTGTGGGTGTCTATTGCTAGCACTGGCATCAAACTGTTAGGAGTTGGATGTACTGATGTTCCCATGCACCAATACCTTTAATTTAAAGCTCTCTTTACCAGCTTGGCAAGCCTGTAATTAAAGATGCTCTTCCCCTCCTCCAGCAGATGGACCCCGTTATCCTCCAGTAGACCAGGTTTCTCAAAGTGAGTCCCATGTTCTAAGTAGCCAAACTATCCCTGGTGGTGGTTGATTTGCTCTTTCAAATCCCATCCCTTTAATTAGAATAATCAATAAGAAAACTACCTGCATGACAGAGTCCTTTACTGCTACTCTCAGGGTTCTTGATACTCTTAATACAGGCCTCTATCACACTACTCCTTAATACTCCTCAGACTGCTCCTTGCTGTGTGACTGGTGTCCATGTGATAAAAGGGGGATAGATAAAAGGGATAGATAAAAGTGGTATGTACAAGTGCTTATAGTCTCTTGGTGGCATCCCTGATATGTGTCCCAGGTAAGCAACATACCTCTCTAGAGAATGCATCAATTTGGCAAATGGGTGGCTCTGTACCCCTCAGAGGAGAGTCACCCACAACCATTACAGGTTGCCTTTTATTAGTTTTACACTTTGTTATAAAGGGAGCATATCAGGCTGATTTAGTCTGCTCCAGCATCTCCCCTGATGGGACAGCTCTTTTCTCTTCAGTCTGCAGAGCAGTGAAGCAAATCTGTAAGGGTACCTCAGGCTTCAGGGGATGTTCTCTTCCTCCTGTGCATCCTTTCCATTGCAGGTTTCCATTCTTCCACACTGTTGGCATCCCTCCCTTCTGTGTGTGCTGGTGGGGGATTTCTTGGCTGTTTTGCTGTGTGTCCACCACACACTGCACTTGGAAGCAGCTATCTAGTTTCTTCTCAGACTCCCTAATGTTACACAGCCTTCTCACTGCTTCCTACAGGTCAACCACCTGCTGCAGGACATCCTCCACCTGGGCACACCTTCTGTAGGCAGGTCTGTCACCTGTCCCTGCCCCAGGAGTAAGGCCTGGGTGCTTCCTGCAGTCTGAGTTCTGCACTGTAGCCTCCACCTGGCTCGAGTCATTGGACAGCAATGGGAGAGATAGTGCAGTCCCCCCAGCTGGAGCTGAAGTGTTTGCTCTCAGAGTGCCCACCATTCTGCCTTGAGGGTCTGGTAGGATGCGTGCTCTTGACCAGTGCAAGTAGTCCTGGAACATGACTGTTTGTTGGGTTACGTGTACTCCAAGTCTCCCACTTGGCCAGTGGAATGGCCCTCCTTCAAAAAGACACCCTCCTGTGCAAAATGCTGTGCCATGCCCTGGTCCCAACACTCCTTGGGCTGCCTTTTAGAGGTGTGGGTTTGGCTGCCTTTGCTCCTGGCCCCAGCCAAATCTCATGAGCCACTCCTGGCAGTTCTCTGCATCCCCCTGAGGTTTTCCTGGCCCATAATCCCCTCCCATCTGCTGCACTCCCCCACTCTGCTGCAGAATGTGCCTGCAACACAGCTGATCGACCAATGTTCGGGAGTTTTCTGGATTTAGACAGCACAGCACACAACTGAATACTATACAACATAAGTACCAGCAGCTTTGCCCCTTATTTCTGAAGGAGTTTCTTCTACTACAAAAAATCATCCTTGAGTTATGGTATCCTAAGAAGTTCAGATACTATCTCTTAGACCCCTTTTGCTTTAAACCTCCTTTTGTTGTTGTTGTCATTTTAGAGTATCAATCTCAATGCTCTATCAGCACACTGAATCTCTAAAAGTATGAAGGCTTTCCCAGTTGGGGATTTTGCTGTAAAGCAGGGGAACTTCCAGAGGCTTCTGAGATACACAGGACTGCTTTGTGCACAGAATGTAGCTGTGGATCCTAGCAGTGAACTGGCAATGTTACTTTATTTTTTGCCTGACTTTTTAATACAATATAGAAAAAACTCTTAGTCTCCAACAAACAGTGCCTTACATTTGTAACTCCTGGTGCAATACAAATTAAGTCCTAGCTACAATGGGTAGAAAAATATGGTGTCATTATTTATTACAAAATGATATTTTTTTGTTCAACTATTTCTTAAATTAATTGGACACTCAGAGTAGATATTTGCCCAGATTCTGCACACTTCAGAGTGCTGATACAGTACCAAGTATTTTCAACAGCTGGATACTTGCCTATACATGAAACTAAGTAATATATATATATATATATATATATATAAGGTTAAAGTATTTGAGCAAAAGCCAACAAATTCCATTTTATTTCTTAATGGAAGCATTCAACCAGGTTTTAATGGGCTTGAAGGGTAGAATAGGTCAGTAAATTAAAGAGAGGAGGTAAGAGACCTTATCTTGCTTAGAGAGCTTGTCTGCCCTTAGCCATTGTAATGGCCCCAAAAAACCTTCAGTGGCAGGAAGAAACTATTAATCAGAAGGGACTGGAAGCACACTGAACAATTGACTCTAAGTTTTTTTTTCCCTTAAAATAGACAGAGGTTAGAGGCATCTTTATGTGCCACATTAAGGAAATGCAGTAGGAAAGTTCATTAAAATCAGTACCCTCTGATGACACTGAAAAAGTGAGAAGACAGTGATATTGGATGAGTACTGTAATAAAAGCTTTCCTCACCAAAACTGCATCTTGTGTTTTGAGTATCTCTATCTCATTCTTATTTATCCAAGCATTAACTCTCTAGCTTCCTCTTACTGTACTGCAAATTTTAATCTTCCTGTAATGTTATGAATTTGCTCTGCTAATTTGATAGGTTGGTTTGTTTTATTGCTGTTTCCATTATATGCATATCTCAAACTTCCACCACTGAAGAAATAAGCCTGCTTGACTTTTTATCTGTGAATAAAACACTAAAGAATTTTTTGTATCTTCTTTTATACCTCTGATTATATTTTCCTTCTCTACTGAATGTCCATTCTAATGAATTTAAATCTGAATTTTCCTAAATTTCAAAGCAGGCCACCTTAGGACTTCCTATGTTAGAAAACATGTTTTGGATCATTGGTTTCTGCCTTTCACATCAACGTCTGAAAATGTTGAGAAGCAACTAGAAATACACAGCAGTGTATTATTTGTGTCAATCTATTTTCTAATTGGCTTGAATGCATAAGTCTGCTTTTGCCAGAATTCAACAGATTGCCACGACTGACTATATTTCTCTGAAAAGGAAGGTCTATATCCCCCTTTGTTATCACTGAGAGAGAAAGGCACTGATGTTCAAGAACTGGTTGGTGTGCTGTGTATATATGCAGTGGGGTCACTAACACAGATTTTCAGCATCTTCTTCAGTGGTTTATTATTGTGCTACCTGTTTCATTATTAAAAAGGATAGCTGTAGAAGAATCTTCTCCCCCCTGTTGTTAAATGCCCACAGCCCAGTGTCTTGTCAGAAATTTTGGAAGACAATTCTTTTTTTTTTTTTTTCCAGAGCACGAAGCATGAAAAAGTGGGATTGGGATTTTTTTTCCTCATTTTTTCCAGAAAGCTTGGTATTTTCATTCACATCTGGGAGTGAAAGATATTTCAAACCACTAAAAAACACAATGGAGTTATTAAGAAACTGTGTTTTGACTGAAGGTTTGCTTGGGCTATTCAGAAATAAAAGCTACTGTATAGAGAGAACATGTGGGACTGCTACTGGCAGAAGCATCAAGTGTGGCCATGAAGCGGAGACGGAGTGTATTTGTCACAGAAAGGACAGCATGTAAAATTACACTGACTACTAATGGCTTTGATTTGCCAATATTCAGATGGCTTTGGATAGTTTGTAACCTGTACCATGATTCACTTTGACTAGAGTATTTTGCATTTTGGTTGTTACTATTTAGTTCAATTCAATACCTGGTTACACTTTCACTCTAATCTGACAATGGTGCAGAGAATGATTTAAATTCAGTAGTTTGTGATTTAGCAGATTCAACATGACTAGCAGTGAAGGAAACAGAGAAAGGCAGCTGAATGAGTAAACTGAAAGAGTGAAAAGTTAAATGCTATCGATGTGTTAAGGAACATGACAGAAATATTGCCTTTTATCTCCAAGTACAAAAAAACACTTTCTTTTGAAGCTAACATATGTCATCAGAAAGATTCACCTGCTACAGTAGGATATTGAGTAAACTTGATGATCTTTTTGAAATAACAGGTGCTATCTTCATCCTTGAAATGTAGTCACTGTAGATATTGAATGACTGTTCAGTTTCTCTTCAACATCACTTTTGATCAGGAGCAGATTTTATTCATAGAAATTGATAGAAAATAAGCAGAGAGTAAGAAGAAGAAGAACGAGAAGGAGAAGGAGAACGAGAAGGAGAAGGAGAAGGAGAAGGAGAAGGAGAAGGAGAAGGAGAAGGAGAAGGAGAAGGAGAAGGAGAAGGAGAAGGAGAAGGAGAAGGAGAAGGAGAAGGAGAAGGAGAAGGAGAAGGAGAAGGAGAAGGAGAAGGAGAAGAGGAAGAAGAAGAGGAAGAAGAAGAAGAAGAAGAAGAAGAAGAAGAAGAAGAAGAAGAAGAAGAAGAAGAAGAAAAAGAAAAAGAAAAAGAAAAAGAAAAAGAAAAAGAAAAAGAAAAAGAAAAGAAAAAGAAAAGAAAAAGAAAAAGGAAAAGGAAAAGGAAAAGAAAAAGAGAAAGAGAAATAAAAAAGGAAGAACAAAAAGAAAAAGGAAAAAAAATAAAGATTTATACACAATAGGAATGTTGCTAGTTCTTATGCTACCACCACCTTCACCATACCAAAAGAGAGCACTTAGAAGAAATGACCAAAGAATTTTCTCCCTAAATAAACTTCCAGACAATGATGATTCTGGTGAATCATTTGCTGTTGCAAATAAAAAAAATAAATGTGAGACCAACATTTTCACTCTCCAAACTCTAGGACTTCCATAATGACTACAGATTTTCTCTAGTTTGGGGTTATGAATTCAGACCTCTTTATCCCATGTTGAAGGTAAAGTGCCCTTGGGGATATTTCAGATGAGACCAGGCAAATCTGCAGATGAAAAGACTGAAAGAAACATGGATAGGTTCAGGCAGAAACCATCCATCTGTCATCCTGCAGATAGCTCTTTTTAGAGTCTCTTCTGCTTTGAAGTCTGCAGAAAAGAGACTAAAAGAAAAATATCCACCACCTTTGCTTTTTCATACATACTGTGACTCACCATAACCAAAGGCTTGCTTCTGCAAGGACTTCAGTGGATGTTTCAGTGGAACTGTTTATGGACTTTGACCTAATGTAAGCAGGGCAGGGCAGGAACCCGGTCATTGCATACTGCAATTGTACATTTTGATGCTTATCCCTGTTGCAGTAATCTTTTCCTCTCGGAAAAGCATAACCATTGGTCCATGCTCACTCCATAAATTAAATAATATTCCTTGCCAACAAAGCGGGTGCAGAAAGAAGGAAGGGCCTTGGAGGCAGATGAAAACTGAGGGTCTTCTTCAGTTTCACTGCATGATTACATAAGGAAAAAAAAAAAAGTTACTGCATGGTCATGACCAATATGCAGTGTAAAGACCAATAAAATAAAAGGTTTCAAGAAGTTTCTTCTAGTTATATACATACCTTCTCCATCACTCAAACAGTCACTTGCTTTTGGGTCTTCTGTCTCCATTCTCTAACATATGTCATGGTAATGCTCTGATCTTTTTTCATGTACCTAAATTGGAGCAGCACAAGAAGCATTAGGCAAAGTTGCGTGCTGCATTTAGTGTCTGCTTTGAAAAGCAGTCAACCTTCACTCAGTCATTCTTCCTAATGGCAGTCCCTGAGAGACATACACAGTGGGTTTCAGAGGTGAAGAGCTCTCATCCCTGAATAAGCTGTTCCTCAGAACCAATAACCTCTAAATTGTGCAAATGGCATCTACTGAATTGCCTGCAATCTAGATTCATCCAGTCAAAGAATTTGTCCAATCAGATGCACTGCCCTCAAACTCCTCTTGGTCATCACACTCGCTTGATGTGTGCTTAAAGAGCTAAGCGTTCATCTTTTTGTGAAAGGTGCTAAAATGTTCTTTGGCACAAGTGTTAGACTTAAAAGCCTGACAGTTTTCAGCAGATTTTTTTTCCCCCTTATTGAAAAAGGCATAATATTGGCCTTCATCAACTTCTCTACCATCATCCAAGTATTGTATGCCAGTTTTCTATGCAAATTACATTTTATTCTGGGGATGCATCCCACGCAGTCGTACTAATTTGTTTGGAGTAAAAAATAAGTTTGTTTTAAAGGGTTCAGTGGTCAAAAACAGAAGCAGATTTTTTTCTAGATGAGCAAATCCAGTGAATTCAGTTACATGTCACTCCACTTTGATTTAAGTGATTATTTAAAATTAGTTGAAAAGTCCTTATTGTCCTCCTACCATTTGTGTGAAATATTGATTCCGATTTCACATCTCACAGAAAATATAAAATGGAGAGTTTAGCTGTAACTTCTACAAGAAATCTTTTCCAGTTATTATAATTTTCCAAGGGCTGTAAGTTGAATACAGTAACAGTTAACAAGTATTAAATGTCTAAACTGAGAAAAAAACAAAACAAACAAACAAACAAACAACAAAAAAAAACAACAACAACAACAACAAAAATCTTTAAAATCCATACACAGATACCACATATTTCCCTGCAAGGAAGTATTTCTATTCCTCTGTCTAAAGTAATGCTATTGTGTCTTCTCATACAGTCCATGAACAAGATGGACCCTGAAGACAGTTAGGACATATCTTAAGTGGCATTTCATTAAAAAATAAATAAAAAATATAAAGTCTAATAGTCTGACCTACTATCCTACCTACGTTTATATTAACAGACTTGATAAATTTGTGCATGAGGGAAAGGTTGTGCATGTTGTCTACCTAGACTTCAGTAAAACCTTTGACACAGAATTATCCTGAAGAAGCTAGCTGCTCAAGGCTTGGATTTGTGTACACTCCATTGGACTAAAAGCTGGCTGTGTCACTGGGCCCAAAGAGTTGTGGTGAATAGAGATAAATCCAGCTGGCTGCTGGTCACAGGTGGTGTCCCCCAGGGCTCAGTACTGGGGACAGTTCTTTTCAACACCTTTATCGATGATCTGGAAGAGAGGATCAAGTGCACCCTCAGTAAATTTGTAGCTAACGCCAAGTTTGGCAGGTGTGTTGATCTGCTTGAGGGTAAGAGACCTCTGCAGAGGGGATATGGATAGGCTGGATTGATGGACTGAGACCCCCTGTATGAGGTTCAACAACTCTGGGTCCTACACTTGTGGCACAACAACGCCATGCAATGCCACAGGATGAGGGAAGAGTGGCTACAAAGCTGCCCAGCAGAAAGGGACCTGGTGATATTGGTTGATAGTTAGCTAAATATGAGCCAGCAAAGTGTTCAGGTAGCCACAATGGCAATAGCATCCTAGCTTGTATCATAGTCAGAAAGACTAAGAAATTGATTGTCCCTCTGTACTCAGCTCTGGTAAGGCCTCACCTTGAATACTGTGTTTAGTTTTAGACCCCTCACTACAAGAAGTATAATGAGGTGCTGCTGCATGTCCAGAGAAGGGCAACAAAGCTGGCAGATGGTCTAGGGTACAAGTCTTATAAGGAGCAGCTGAGGGAGCTGGGGTTATTTATCCTAGAGTAATGGAAGCTCAGGGAAACCTTATCACACTACTACTACCTCGAAGGAGGTTTTAGCAGTGTGGGAATCAGTTTCTTCTACCAAGCAACAAAAAGTAGGACAAGAGGAAGTGTCTTCAAGGTGTGTCAGAGGAGGTTTAGGTGGGATATTAGGAAAAAATTCTTCATTGAAAGGGTTATGAAGCATTGGAACTGGCTTCACAAGGAAGCAGCTGAGGAACCATCCTTGGAGGTTTTCAAGATATGCGTAGATGTAGAACTTAGTAGCATGGTTTTGTAGTAAACTTGCCAGTGCTAGGTTAATGGTTGGACGTGCTGATTTTGGAGGACTTTTCCAACTTAAGTGACTCTATGATTATATTGCAAAGTTTATTTTAAAAGTAACTAACATGTCTTGATTGAACTAAGCATTCCAACTGAAAAGTGTTTCATATTCTGAGTATTGCACAGATGTGCCATTTTCTGCAGTTGTAGCTAAAGGCCATTAAAACAGTAATTGAATTACACTAGTCTATATATAATTATGTCTTCTGTGGCAGGTACTTTAGTCAAACGATGAATAAAATGAGGTCAGCTTGCTAGTAACTTTTAGAAATATTTAGTTGTTAGCTTTTTCAGAATGCTGTTAAAAGGACTGCATAGCAGCAAGATATGAAGCCACACACTGCATTTGTAGCACACTCCTTGAAAATGTGAGACAAGTCCTCCTTATCTTTTGCTTTGTGTTTACACTGAGTCACAATGGAGATAAGGTAGCATATCAGAGCACAAAGAGTCAGCTTTGACGTGATTTTCATTTCACCCAGTGACTTTCCACAAAGCATGGCAATGCTGACTTTGTGTAGAACAGCTCATATTAGGACCATATAACATTGCTGGACTGCAAGTAACTTGTGGTTATATCAACCACAAATAGTCAAAATGGAGGCATTTTATTATTTATACTAGTGCATTGCATGTTGCAGTGTAAAAGTAGAAGTACAGACAATCCCTATAATAAATGTTTGGGTTCTGAGAGATTCATCCAAGAGATTCACTACTACATGTAGATATACAGGTTTTGCAGTGTGTGGGTTTTTTAAAGGTACACAAATGCTCTGCTGTAGCATTTTAATGTAACTAAGGTGAATTAGATTGTACCTGTGTAACAATAGATATTACTTGTCTCAAGGGCCTTGTTTACTTTTGGAAAGCTAAAACAAATGCCTCAGGTCCAAAGGGGTCTTGTTTGGAGCAGGGGAGCACTGCAAGTGAGTTTCTGATTTGTTGGGTTTAAATAATTCAATAATTATACATTATATTTATTATATTTCACATATTATGAAACATATTGCTTCTGTGGCTTTAAAACATAATCTTCATTCAATATTGCATATTTCTGGAGTCCTCTAGCACTAAATTCAAGTCAGAACCTGAAACCTTACCTAGTCATCAATCTCTGTCCAAAATGGCATAACAAGTAGCATTCAAAGGGAAAGTGGAGAGCAAACTCTGGGACAGATATCAACAAAGTAATACGAGGATCTGCTTGTTGCTGAGAGCTTTTTTCCATTCCCAAACTAAATTAATGTAAAGTTACACCTTCAATCTCAATTGCTCACAAGGCACATAAGAACTTAATATGCTACAGAGATATTTTTATTATTTGAATAATGGCTGGACAATTTGTGAGGTTCGGTTGTCTCCAAAGAAAAGCTGGCATCTAGTAACAGTTTCAGCGCCTAGTAGACACAGCTTGCATTTTCTTTTCCAAAGGAAAGAATTGCATTGAGATGTTTCTTTCCAGGCACTAGCAGGTAAATATGTAGAGCTGAGTTCAAATCTGTTTTCAGACCAAAACCCACCATTGCTGGGAAATCTTAATTAGACAGCCCCCAATATATGTAGGATAGAGCCTGACAAAACTACATTGATCAGTGCTGTTTTCTAGATACAAATAGCACAAAGAGATCTACCACAGTATATAAATAAATAAATAAATAATATATATATACATATATATTATAAATATTATATATATATATATGTTATGATGAAGTCACATGTTCTTTGAAGAACACAGAACTAGCTTTTCTGAGTAACTTTGGGATTTGGTTTAAATGACGTGGAAATCAAATTCTGAGTTACATGACCAGTTTTGTGTTTTCCTATAGTTCACATAGTTGTAAGTAATAAAATGCCTGTCACCCAAAATATTAAGCCGCTTCTATTACATGTTAACAAAATGAATTACTTTGCCTCTGGTCACAACAATATTTGTCATGATATAAAGTACAAAAATTTAGTTGTTCTTGTTTTTGCATCTAAGAATGTTGTAGATTGCAGATGAGTATGCAGCTTGGAAGTTGGTAAACACAAGTAGTGAAGAAACTGGCTCCCTTGGCAAAAAGATGGATTTACTGTTTTTTTTTTTTGTTTTTTTTTTTTTGTTTTTTTTTTTTCTTGAAGATTTGCATCTTTCAAACTATTATTTTAAAGTGAGTTGGATTTAGAATTCAAAATGTTTAGTGAGTGGGAGCAAACTAAGAACACAGCATCTTCTTTCTATCCACAATGGGACATTTATCTAGAGAATGTCATCGTGGTCTTTGTTGTTGGTGTTTTTTTTTCTTGATTTCAAAACTATTGCTAGTAAATATTACCAAACACTCTGTATCCTCCTTCCTTAAAGTCTGTTCTTTTTTATATTCTCTCTGTGCATATTTCCAGCTAAGTGAACAAACATTCGTTAAGTAATGTAAAAGAGATATTTTGAAATACATTAATATGACAGTGACTTGGGTGACACTACAGTGTTCTCAGCCAGGACAAACAAAAAATAAAAAGCAATTCCTGGACAAGGGATTCCTGTCTGCTCAAAAATATAGAGAACAGAATATTACTTTATTCATTATATTTGCTGAAAATATTCCTCGAGCCATTTACAAATTGTAAACCCAAATTGTAATTCTTAATTAAACTATCTAGTTCAACATGCTGCTTTGTAGATCCACTTAAATGAGCAAAATATTTTAAAAATAAAATAAAATAAAATAAAATAAAATAAAATAAAATAAAATAAAATAAATAAAATAAAATAAAATAAAATAAAATAAAATAAAATAAAATAAAATCCTCCTTTGAGTGTCTAGGTCTATTTTATATTAGAATTCTTCCATTCTAATTAGAGACAAATTATTTCTGTTTTCCCAGTATCTTTCTGCTGGACTTAAATTAAATTAACTTAAACTCTTCTAGCGAAGTGAGAACAGCACTGTAGAAGTTATTACTTGGGGTTGATTCATGGACCAATGGTATGTAGCATACAGCAGTTATGTGGCAATGGGCTATCGATTGGAGGTATTTCAGGGTCAAACTGAGGAATGCAGAGGTCATCGACATGTTAACTGTCTTCCGTGGCATCTGTAGCATGGTCTGCTACTCATCCTGTCAGCTAAAGCTTCTAATGTCAGTGAGGTTCCTTGTGTTTGACAACAGTATGATAATATATATATATATATACATGTTGTTTTTTTTTTTGAGTAATAATACCTCTAATTCTCATTCAAATAAACAAACAAACAGAAATATTATAACGCATTGTAGATTCTCAAATCTCAAAGCTGTAAAAGTAGTAATGAAATATTAACCTTACTTAAATACTTTGATATGCCACACCTGTTGCTAATTTATCAATGGATGGTATATTTAATGCAACAGCTAGAATACACAAAACTCTGGACTTGACTGTAATTATCAATATTGGCTCAGTAAAGCATTTCTATATTGAACTTTCTTATTTCATGAGTAGCTTTTGGCATATCTTTATGTTGAACCTCAACTGTTTTAGAAAACTGAATTTCCAGATATAAATTATTCTCAATGGAAATCTGACTAGTACAGACATTTAACTTTCCAAAAGTCAAATCAAACTGTTAAAACTTATCAGAATGCTGTCTAAATCCAGAAGCTTGTCTCTGATGATAATAATACAGACTTTAAGACCAAAGCCTTACTGCAGCATGCTGTATTTGACAATTACAGCAATCTTATGATGTAATATTACGGGTATTAAACAAGCCAATTACAACACTGTAAAATCAAAATCATTTGCTCAGATATTCTTCAATTGGGTCTGCCTCTTCCCTGGAAGAAAGGATTTTCTGATTTTGGTGCATCTCAGTTTCAGTAAGGCCACCAAGCTCCACCTATAGGTTTCACCTCTCAGGCAATTCTTCCATGAAAATATATCTTATAATTACTTAACGGTTCCTAGTATGAATCAACTAATCAATTAACTATCAGGACTAACTAAATCAACTAATTATCAGGACTTCAGAAATAGTGAATACACTGTTCAGTTCAGAATTGGTTAGGTGGTTTTAACTAATAAGAGAACAGTGTATTTCAGGCTTTTATGATTTAAGACTAAAGACTATGACATAGGGGGAAAGATGTATTATATTTTCTGATATATTTTGCTGCTGTAAGAGATCTAAATTTATTATTTCAACACTATTTTAATCTAATTATTACATCTTTAGCAAAAAGTCTAAAGCACCTGCTGTTGTGAATATAGCTTCATAAGTTTTCTATAAACTGGTTAAGTTAAAGACATCTCTTTTGCCCTCTGCAAAGAGACTACAGTGATTCCACATGAGAATTTTAATGCTAGTTTTATTTATTGTGAGATATGACTGCCTCTTATAGTGGCAGAAGTTCCTTTTGTTCATGTGTATGTAATTATCCTGAGGCTGAAATTAGAAATCATAATAAACACCTAAACTGTTTTCTATAAAGTGACTAAATATTTTATTACATATCACTCATTCATACATATATTTGATAAAAATAGTTAGTTATTGTTTCTTGTCAAGATATCAGTATTTATCCATTTACTTTTTTTTTTTTTTCCTGTATCAAACACCATGAAAGAGGGTTTTGTTTTGTTTTGTTTTCTCTTACATTTTCAAAAGCAACCTCTTATTTTTTTTCCCACTATTTATAATGAAGGGTAACAAAATGCTGGGTGGAAAAGCACACAGAATTTGCGATGCTTTTAGAAGTTTACACCTTGGCTATGGTGAAAATTTGACCAACATATTAAAAACAATATAGACACTATACGGATAAATTTCTAGCTCTTGATTATTCCCATAGTTTAAAATTCATACTGATATGATTAACTTACCCTTGCTTGCACTGATGCAGACTGTTTTCAATTTTTTTGTGGTTATCATGGTTATGACATGTAATAGACAAATCTCTAGACCAATTTTTGAGATTATTTTGAAGAATAGGAAAGAGAAGTACTGATATGTAAGTAATGGCTGCTTCACCCCATCTCCTTCATACACCTGCGTGTAAGGTGGTGGATGTTAATGAAGGCAGGAAGCCTAAAGGACAGATGAGTGACAGTTTATTCAGAATATTAGCAACTCTTCTAAGGAATACCTTTCCTGAGAACTCAGATTTTTATCTTCCCTACACACTCTGGGAAGATTTTATTTTTGTCATCATTCTTGTTCTTCTAAACTTGGCAGCTTGTAACACTTGGTTTGCAGCTGACTATTTTTCCCCTGGTGGACTTACTTCAGGTTACTTGTTCTCCCAATCTCAGTCATAAAAAATGTACAATCTAACTGTAGCACAAATACAGTATTTTTAATTAACAGAAAATGGCTCTATTTTACATGAGATTTCAAAAGAGTCCTGTATTTCCCGAGTTCACATCACAAATACTTTTATGTGTTCTACTTTTTGGCACCAAATCATTTCTGAGTCATCTGTTTACAAACATGAAATGATTAATGTCTCTAAAACCACAGATTCCTGTGACTAACATGTGTGAACACTTTCAACTAAATCCATGTGAAATTGATCTGTACATGAAGACGTATGGGCAAGCTACAAATTTATTATGAAATACTGAAAAAGATGTATTTTACTTTATTTTGAAGATTAAAATTTGGAATAATTTCTTACAAGGTTTGAAATTTATTAAAGTTTGATAATGTATTTTGTCTGGAATAGAAATTCATATATACATGGTAAAGAGAAAATTCTCAACGTATGTTTGTTCTCTAAAGCAGAAAGTAGATTTATTGGCATTCTGTACAGAAGACAAGGTCAATCTTAATTTACAAAGATGCATTTCTGTTCTCTGTATTCACCTGCTTTAACTTCGGGTCTTCTCACCATTTCTAGACCTTCTAGACTCTTTAACAAGTAAGATGAGGCTCAAATTACCTTTATTGAGAGAAACAAAAACAGCTGCCTGCTAAGCTGCTCCATTTTGAATATTAGTGGAATCAGTCTGTGAGACTTATGTTGTCAGGTGCATAAGGGTGGTGAATTAGTGCATTTACACAGAGGGGACAAACTGAAAAATTACAGTATAACCCCCCACTCTGACATTCTCCAGCTTCTCAGCATTTATCTTTGCAAAATTATGTTCTCTTTAACATTGTTTTATGTGTCATTTCCTGTTTCTTTTTTAAAAAGAAAACTGAAAAATAATGCTAGAAAATTTATGAAAATTTTATGATTATATTGAAAGCCATCTGTTCAAGAGCAGAGTTGGATGTCTTAGCAGTAGATCTTTGCTAACTAAGCTGCTACCATAACTCAAGTCAGTGGTAAGTTATTCTCTCCATCTGAAGAAGTGAGCAGATTTTCACTTTCCTTGCAGATTTCACTATAGGGACTCCTCAATATCTGAGTATGCTCCCCACATCCTGATATAATTTTATTCCTGCTTCATCGTTTTGAAAAATCAGTCTGTACTCATCATACTCTTGCCTAGTTTTCTTCCTGTTTCTCCCAGCACTAAATTTGCCTATTTCTGATAGTCCTTTTCATTCTCTCTATGTGGTCCAACACGGAGGTGTTGGAGTAGTGAAGGTCCATCCTTCACTACTCTTGTCCTCATCCTAGTCCTTCTTGTCATATTGCTTGTTCTTCCTTGGATTGCTTATTTCAGTTTCTCTTCCTCATTCTTCTGCTGCCCTTCCTGCCCTTGGGGACAACCCTGGGACTAGCCACTCTGCTTCTCTTCCCATGTCAGTTTCCAGCCAGGGCTGCCTCTGAATTCCATCTCCAGTCTGCACTGTCAGTGTTCTCTCCTTGGATAGAAGCTGGTGTTTCAACAACAACAACAACAACAACAACAACAACAAAAAACCACAAATAAAGATTCTGTTTAGCAGTGTTTTGTGGTGTAGTGTTTGCTGAATAATAACAATAATAGTAATAGTAATAAAAATGTCCCACAGCAGATAAAAATACTTCAGAACAAGCTATATATATGTATATATGTATATTTTTACCAGATTATATGGTATGAAGGAGTCTTCTTACAAGGTATCTTGGGCAGCTTTACTGAGGAAAGGCAGTAGTACCTATATTGCATCTAGTCCAATGTACATCCTTTTTCTGGACATTTTGTGTTGCTCCCAATGGTTGTAAACAACCATAGATTTTTATCTAAGTGAGGTTTGCAGTGCATTTTCTATCCATAAAGAAATGAAAAGATGCCTAGTACTGATGGATCTTATCTGTTGATTCTTTTTAGCCACAGATACATATATTACTGCATATCTGTCAAGATAAGATCTGTATTAAGGATAACTGACCAAAGAGGACATTCAAGATGTTTTCACCAGTTATGGATGCTTAATAAGAGCAGTTGTTTTTCCATGGTCTTTTATATGCAGCTTGAGCAATGCAGCAGACTACTGAAAAGATCATCTCAGTGAAAACTTTCAAGCTGCCAGACTTTCATGAACATAAAATAACATAAATAATGTAATATAATATAACATAAACTACCAAACTTTACTAGAAGAATTTTACTGGACATAGCTGCATTTCATATCTCAGACAAATAAGTGTATCTTAGTGGCTGGACCATACAAAGCTTCTAATTGTAAGTAAGAGTCGGTCTCAGTGGGACTATTCCTTCAGTCTTTAAAAGAGAAATTTAGTCTGCTCACTAAAGTCAAGGTTGTTTGTTTAGTGCCAGTTCTAAAAAAGGCTATGGAGTGACAGGCAGGAGATCTGACCAATGTTCAGGCATGAGTGGTGACTTCCCTCCAAAGTGTGTGTGTGTCTATATAGACAGATCCTGAAGGATGAAAATACTTAATAGGTCTTGTACTTATCAATATGAGTTGTAAGATTATATACACTACTACTGCTTTCTAGAGGACTTTTAAACATTAACAGAACTGTATTCAGAATCAAATAAAATACCATTAAATTTATCATAATAATTTCACTGATTTATTTAAATTCTAAGCTGAATTGTCTTTTTCATTATTTGTTTTTTTCTCTGTAAATTTTCTGCCTAATGGCTGCATACACCATACTCCAACTAGCAATAATAGCAGACCTGATGCTGAGGGGACAAAAATACAAATTAAATATCTAAAACAAATGACACTTTTGCATAAAGCAGGGCAGTGTTTATTGTAATTATCCAGTCATTTCTTTGTTGCTAGATGAAAAGAGAGTGATTACTAGGCATTTGTGTAAATGCTTACTGATCATTAATGTGTTATCTGTTAGCTGCCACCATTGCTCTTCTCAATGTTCACTTAAAAATAATGAGTTCATATAACTCAGCTGATCAGCCACAAAGAGCAAATAACAAAAAGGTCACACTTGTTCAGACAATTCAAGTGCTTTCAATTCAACAATCAAGCAAATGTCTAAAAATAATGCTTTTTTTTTTTTTTTTTTTTTAATCTGTATATATACACTTATATGGGTCTATGTATGGGGCCTTCTCTTCTCATTTTGGAAATCACTTAGTCGGCTCCTTTTTCCCCTTCAAATAAAGCATTTTTTTTTATTATTATTATTATTTTTTTTTTTTTTCAGAAAAGGTTTTGGGGAATCAAGTATCTCCTTCATATAATTTGTAGATATTCTAACCTAAAAATAAATTTACCCTATTACTTTAGCTTTAGCACAGAACTAAATGGATTACGTTATATTTATCATGTAACTCATAAAGCATTAAAGGATGAAATACCTCTTCTTTCCTTGCATTTAACACAGAAACATTCTGTCATTCCTGTAGTCAGGCTTGCACAGACTTTACTTGAGAATTTACTTGCTCACTTAATTTAAGGGTCATGTTCTTTTCATTTTGGGCAGCATCATACTTCCAGTTTCTCCTTGGGGCAACAAGTGGATAGGACATATGTATTTGTCAAAGTTCAAGTATTGCCTATCCAGGTACATCGAGGAACACCAAAGTAGCAGATAACAAACTGGCAAGTGGGATTTTAGCTAATTTTGCTTCCCTCTGTACCCCACTTCTTTCCCTCTATTCTGCTTCTCTTTCCACACTTCTAAGCTGTATTTCACTGTGCTCTTTTCATGCTGACCCAGAAGTCAGCAGCTCAGATTAGTCAACATTCCTGTCTGTTACAGAAAGCCCCTCCTTTCTGGGGCCTGGGCAGAGAGGGGAAATATGGCTGGGTTTGCAGGTACAGTGAAAGGCAGAGATGTCGCAGTTTGCTTTCCTTCTGTGTTAGTGACTGTTCTCACCCTGAATTCTCTCTTCTTCTTCCATCTTTCAACTCCTTCCACCCCACCAACAGCATATCTTCTTCTTTTTCTCTGTTGAGCAGGTGGCACATGGCTTTGGAGCACTTTGGGGGCCAACATTCCTGCTGGGGGAGCACACTGCCTCTTCTGCTTTAAGGTCTGTCATCTGTGTCTGTCTTCTGGGTCTTGAATGAACTTAGTCTTAGTCTTCAGTGAACTTGCAAAACTTTAATCAACTTTGTTTTAAAAATCTTTGAAAGTGCTAAACTTCAAGGTGAATGATCTACCTTTTTTTTTTTTTTTTTTTTTTGTTAGTTTTTGTCCCCTTTATTGCTTCAAAGTGCTACCATTGTTACAGAGGAAGCAGAGCAGAGTAAGAAACAAAACAAATGTTTAAAGGTTCTAGATATCCAGAGATTGTCCAGCCAGCAAAAGCGACCCCAAACAGCTGGTGGGCCCCTGTTCCTTGTGCTATGAAGCATAACAGTTAAAAAAAAATCCCTGGAGAAGTTCCTGCTGGCTTGGTAGATCCTGAGCAGAGAGCAGGCCTTTCCAAGCACCAACCCTGAAATGTAAGCTACAGACACTAAATTGCCGGTAAAACCACTCTTGGTCTGATAGATCCTGATCAGTTGGTAGACATATGGGCTTCCTGCCTGAAGGAAGAAAGGTTGCAAATGTGCTAAATCTCAAGTATCCCTAGTTCCTGTTTCTCCTCATATAAATATCCTGTGTGCAGAAGCACAGTGTATGAGCATCCTCTTCTTTTGCGACTCTGTCTCATGTCTCTTCAGTAATCAGCAGATTCAGGACGTGCAATTTTTTTAGTCCAGGTGTTATTAAAATTAACAACCAGTCCATGACAAGTGCAGGTAGCAACATGCTGATGAGGATTCAAAATTTTGGACATATGCACACATACAAGTATCTGCTGCCTATTAGCAATCAAAATTCAAACTATTTTTCCACACACACAAAAAAGGCAGCTTCACTTCTAGAATCTCATTTCAATGTAGAAATGCCAACATGCAAAAAATTCAGTTCAAAGGATCTGGAACACATTCAGACACGTTTTCCAGATGTTTCTTGGCCCATCTGACAAGGATGCGTATTGTGTGAATATTAACGTTAGGATGAGCACTTCAGGGAGACCTGGATGAAGTCTTTGTTCAGTGGCATTTAAATGAATTCAGATCTGCTACATTGCCATGGGGTTTGGGGTTAACAATCTTCTCACTAAATCCCCCTTGCCAACACCACCATGCTCAGAACTAATGTGTATCTGACAGATGTTTTCATATGTGCTTTTCGTGAAACCAAAGCCATTTGGGAAAAATGCTGAACCTACAGCTGGATATTCAGACAGATGTTTTAATTCAAAGGCCAAATGTTTGCTAAAAGTATATTTTTGATAATTGATTGCTAAATGATTATTTTTGATAACTCTTTAGTTACCTACTTGATATGAGAGGAAAGAAAAAAAAGAATTAACTATGTTATATTATTATTGTGCATTTTTATAATCTACTGAAGATATATTTTTTCTTATCATCATGCCTTATTAGTACTACTTTATGGTAACTTATTTTTTATAACTTTGTTTGCTTTTTAGCATCCCTCTCGATGTAAAATGAGCTGATTCAAAGCCAGTTTCAGAGGATCAGTCAGAACTTCCATCTCATAATCAAACTGCATCCAGTTCTAGAGCTCAAAAGGTGGACAAGCACACTTTTCTATAGCCCTTCTTTATTAGGACGTTTCTTGGAACATGATATGCAGATACGCAAAAACCTCCAATGTGCTTGTGCTGATAATCTACATCAGTCTTAAGTGTGAAGGAGCAGGAAGCCAGGATAGGTTGCAAGGCTAATGAGGAAGAGTTTTCACAGTGCCCCTGTCATGCAATGCAAATGGCATGAAACTATGTTCCCACCAACCACCTTCAGGAGTGAATGTGCTCCAGTATTATTTCTGATCAGAGGGAGCTGATATCAAGATTTGTTGCATGTCACAGAGGACTTCTCCATCAAAACTAGGCACTAAACCAACATCTTTGATCAGTTTTGGTTCTCTAGGATGATGAGTTTGATCAGTTTTGGTTCTCTAGGATGATTCAGAATTGACTGAAAATATGTAAGAGAATAAAACCATGCTCATTTTTCTCATTTAGCTGCAAAGCTAAAAAATAAAGGAAGATAGGGTACATGAGAAACTATATGTTTTAGTATTTTAAATGGGATTAAGAGACATTCTTATTCTAATATAAATCATCTGGTCCCTATTTTCCAAATATAATTTTTAATACAGAATAGCCACGCCACTGTTAAATACAGTGAAACAATCCTGTGAATCACAGTAATTTCAAATATTTGAATTTTGTAGCAAAACTTGAAAACTTCAATTGCTGATGATTTAACAACCTGCTATTAAATTCTGCTTAGTGTAACCAATCAATATAAGAAGTTACAATGTTTATTCCTTTAAACATGAGAGTTTATTTCAGATGTACTGCAAAGGAATTTGAAAGCAAAATGCACTTATTTGAATCTTATTAGATTTATAGCACAGTTAAATAGTTTTTTATTGACACAGAAAGTCAGGATTAAGCATTGAATTGCTTATTCACACCTGTAAACCGTGTCAGGAGAGGTCAGAATGATTAACTTTTTATACACATATACATGCATATTTTTTATTTTTTTCACAATACTGGATGTTGACTTTTTTTTTAAACTTATTTTGATTTTATGTTTGGTGTCAGATAATGTAATGTTTTATTGTGAGACCACCCTTTAGGGCTAAGCCACTAAAAAGAAAGAATGAATACTTAATATGAATACATGGAAATAAATGTTAACTCAATTCATGCTTTGGAGGCATAGAAGTGTTATTTAAGCTTCTTAAACAAAAGTCTATATTTCAGATTTTCAGTCTGTATTTCACCTTTTATTTTCAGTCCTGCTCATTTCTTTCCAATTACTATCTGTCCTGTTTCCCTGACCTACAGCAAAATTGCATTTGCTTTTAATTAAGATTTATTGAATAGCCAGATGAAAATTGTAGATTTTTCCTGACCATTTTGACCATTTTACCCTGAATAAGTTGGACACCTCAGAATCTCTAAGAGCTTGCAAACATTTCAACAGATCAGTTAGTACACTAATTTATTAGTTGGTATCAATAAATTTTGAGGCATTGAACCCCATTATATACATTCTGTCATATAATGGTTGTTACAAAGTCATGCAGTGAATGGGAGATAACAGATGGCTGAGCTTTGTGCTTTCTCTTATGTCTTCAGTATCTGTGGATGTTTGCCTGTGCACACACTGCATCATAGGACCAAACATCTCAGGAAGCAACTTTTTAAATGTTAGTAGCTTTTAAGAAGCTGAAGTCTTAATGAACAGATGAAATGGCAATGGTCATGGAGGAGGCCTTTACAAACTCTTTAATTACATATGATTTTTGCTAAACCAACTATTAAATAGAATGGTCTAAATTTTTAGGGCACTGACTCTGATACAAAGTCTCAGGTGTCCTGAGAAAAATGCCATCAGTCAAAGTTAGGAGTTTTTACCTGTTTTCAGTAAATGACTTCCTCTTGTTCTGATGTTGTTGATGGGCTCTCTTCAGCCCCAACTGAGATGCTCATCTGAACTTATTTTACTTGAGATGGTTATCTTCAGAGCTTTGCCTCCAGTCAATCATCACACCAGTCCATCTTTCATGTGATTTTGACTTCACCAGTCTTTTCATCACAGAGAAGTCCAAAGATATTTAGGTACAGTTGCACCTCTTTCTCTACTGTAATGAAGTCTACAGGAAAAACAAAAACAAACAAGGATAACACACCATTTCTAACTGATCTCTGTAGCATCTCCTCATGTAGATTTGTAAGTAATCTAGGTGTTTAAATGACCCATATTATCTATAAGTAATGTTTTCTTTCTCTTGAAAAGTTAGTAGGAAATTAATGGGCTAAATCCTCTGGTTAAGATAGAGCTAATTACCAGGTGTTACTGAACAACATGTTCAGCAGAATTCTAAAAATCAGAAAAATGCAATTTTTAGATTTTCTAGCCCACCTCAGACCACAAGGTCAGCTCTGTGAAGCTAAACCAAGCACAGTAAACATAGGTGAACTGCATACAGACATGGGCATTCTTACTTGCAATTCCTAGCTCCAACAGGGTCAAGGTTAAAGAAATATATATTCCTAATTCTTCCTTTCTTGGTTTTCAAAGCCTGAGTTATTCTTAAAATCTCTTTTCTGAAAGGGAGATGTCACTGCCCAGTCTTATTTTATTAATTATGTTTTGCCAGTAAGTTGTCAAGATATAAAATTGCAGTTTAATGAAAATGAAAACTGGGGACAAAAATAAATAGATTGGATTAATAACACTATAAACAGCAAGGGGCGCTGCACAAGCTGGATTATTTAATTTATCATGACATTAAATATATTCTTTTTCTTTTCAGAATTTCTATCAGGGTGGTGAATTATTTCAAGATGTTACTCTAGCTTCTCTAAACTATGGAGGGCAGTCTAATTATTAGGGAGATACACTCTGTCTTACTAATGTCTTACTAATTAGTAATGTCTTAGTAATGAAGAATTCACATTTGAAAAAATAAGCTATTTCTTTAAAGAAATATACCAAGGGAAGTAATTGTGCACTGCACTGTGTGTTCCTCATTGCTCTCTGCAATACTGAGTAGCTTCCTTTTAGTTTTAATTTATTAGTTCTTTATTATTATTTTCATACAAATTTATTAATATGGAGTTATCTCATGATTCATCTAATATGAAGTTTTTGGATTTTGTTGCACTGTAAAAGGGAGTATGTAGCCACACTTCTGTAGGAACAGTCATATTTTCTCTCCTGTTTTAAGACAGCTAAGGAGAATGGAATCATTTAATTCAAACCTCGTGTTGTGACTCTGATATATAATTTCTCTTTTCACTTTAGAACTATTTACCTTTTACAGTGTATAATTACATGTTTCAGATATTAAATATTTTTGTCTAAATACATATCTAGATACAAACTTATTTGAAGTCAGCTCCCATAGAAACAATGAAAGGGAATCAGGTTTTTATGCCAAATTCCTTTCATTTTCATTTAAGATAAAACACCAAGCGTACCAATCTCTGCCTGCAGCTGCCATGTGCCCACTGTGGCACTGCATCAGAAATGTAAGAGTAATAATCACCCTGGCAGAGCATCCTAATAGGGTTTACACAAACCTGAAGGACTATGGCTAGGGCTCAGAATAAGCTGGTTGACTGTTCAAAGGGAAGACCCTTTGCAAAGGGAGGAATGTCACCATATTAGAATAAATTTCCAGAGGTAAAGCAAAAGTGGGTATTTTGAAACAGCTAAATTAGAAAGCATGGTCTTCGGTTTATCTTCCAGACTAGGATCTTAGTACTCAACATCTCCTCCCACTGCTGACTCTGCCGTAAACTAAAGCTTCTATTCACTTACTGATCTCCAAGGGTATATAACTTTTTAAAATTGCCTGGGTCTCCAGTTGTCTATAATTGCAATTCTCTGCCTATTCCTGCTTCCTTGAAAACAAGTAAACATACAAACAAGCAAAACAAAAACAAAATAACAACAAAAAAAACACACCTAAGTTGAGTGCTTGTTGTGACAATCAGGCTTTTTCAGAGTTATCCAAAGACCTGACACAGAGATATCACTTGAAGTATCACTGTGTATACATCCATGTACAAGCATGTCCATTAATAATTAGTAGTTCTCTAGCATCTCAGGGATACCACCTGGGCAGGTACCAAAGTTTCTCTGGTGTCTCAGTGCTCATGTGAGGTAAAGTCCTCATCTGCCAGCACCTTCCAGCATCCACACTGCTGTCTTTCTGCCGTGATGTATAGATGGAATCACCATCACTAGGGGTGTTTAAGAATGATTGGGTGTGGTACTTAGGGAGATTGTCTAGTATATAATATTGGTGGTAGGGGTTGGTTGAACCAGATGATATTGGAGGTCTTTTCCAAACTTAATGAATCTGTGATTCTATTCTATGATTCTATGAATTTATGACATAGATTCCACTTTAGTTTCTACTGCAGAAAGTATTGGTGTAAACACATTGTTGGAGGAACCAGCAGCTTCACTAACTGATGAACAGCTTTGCCATTGATAAACAGCATACAAATGCCACAAGCGAGTTTTCATAATAAAAGATTTTCAATATGAAAAATGTCCTGAGGCACATATCTTTCCATTACAGGATGCCTGCACTTCTGGTTTCTTAAATGTATCCAGCATTGGTGCCTGTATTCTCCTCTGCTAGATGAAAATATAAAATATCCAATAAATACTTCAATTCTTTATTTCCATAAGTAAGAAAAAAAATATTCAAAATCAGTTAGACAACCTGGGAAGATGAATACAGAAAAGAACTTGCTTACTAAATACGTTAGGTGTAGAAGGACTCCAATTTTTGTATCAGTGAGGCTTCTGTAAAATGAAATTTTAGTGTTTTTACTTGTGAAATCTGTATTCACAGCTAGAATGTTCTCTACTCTTACCAGTATATTTGGTGCACACCCTAAAGACAATAATCTTTTTGTTGGTTTGTTTAAACAACCTAGCAAATAATATTTCCCAAAACTTTTCACTTCATGTACTGATGTACTAGAGGCAGGAGCATATGAATAATTCTTACTTTGTCCTGATACTGCAGAGCTGTGCATAGCAGATCTATCAGCCTTGCTCCAAGAGCTGCCTCAGTAACAGGCAGCTGAGACCTACAGACTTAAGGTAAAGGACTTTGCATTCATTATATGGTGTTGTCAATTCCTGCTCTACAGAACTATACAATTACAGTAAGATATTCTGTGTCAATAAAAGAGAAGCAGAAATCAGGTTTTTAAAGATTATAAACTATTCAAAAATGAAACAGTCTAAGTTTGCGTTCCAATGTTCATAGTGCAATATGCAGACACATGCACCCTTGGTGACAAACCTCAAGAAACAACATATCCTCCTATAGTAAGATATGATCCACACCATCCTGCTATGGATTTACAGTAAAATTGTAAAAATCTTTCTAAGAATATATATTTGCTCGCTTTTATACTTTTTCTTTTTTGTTCTCTTTGCCTTTTCACATGCTGTGTTCAGGTAGGGAACATTAATACTGCCTTAGTTGACACTAAAGCAAAACATCATTCCGCACCATCTGTTTCAGATTAAATAAATTTGATTTGGAGTCAGTAAATTAATTTCAAAAGGCATTTGCATGAATAGAACCAAGAGACTAATGCAGGGAGTCCTCCTGTAGACCTAAAGACAGTAGCAGGAAACTGATTCAACACTGCTGCTCATTGAAATTACTTCTTGCTGTGTGTTTTAACAAGCAACCACTCTATCAGCTTCCATCTATCAGTTGTATCTATCTGAAATGTTGATGTGCCAATGCAAACCTTTTATCCTGAGGTCTCTGCTTCTTCCTGATCTGTATAGGTATTGCATTTTATAGGCCAAGTGATGGGTTTTGTGTTTGTTCTCCCGGGCAGTTCACTGCAAGAGGAAAACAGCTAATTTGTAACTGGTTCTAAATATACATCGAAGAATAATAGAACCACTGAATAGTTTGGGTGGGAAGGGACCTTAAAAATCATCTAATTCCAACCCCCTTGCTGTGGGCAGGGACACTTCCCACTAGCCCATGCTTCCCAAAGCCTGGGCCTGAACACTTCCAGGAATGGGGCATTCACAACTTATCTGGGCAACTTGTGCTACTGCCTGACCACCCTCACTGTAAAGAATTTCATCCTTATATCTAATCTAAATCTTTCCACTTTTAGTTTAAAGCCATTCCCTGTTGTCCTATCACTCCACTTCCTGACAAAGAGTCCTTCCCCAGTTTTTCTGCAGGCCCCCTTTGGGTACTGGAAGGCCGCTATAAGGCCTCCCTGGAGCTTTCTCTTCTCCAGGCTGAACTACCCCAGCTCTCAGCTTGTCTTTGTAGAAGAGGTGCTCCAGCCCCTTGACCATCTTCTTGGACCCCCTCTGGAATATAGGGTCCATGTATAGGTCCATGTCTTTGTTCTGGGGGCCCAGAGGTGAACACAGTGCTCCAGGTGGGGTCTTAAGACAGTAGGAGGAGAGAGTCACTTCCTGGAACCTGCTGGCCACTTCTTTTGATGCATCCCAGGATAGCATCAAATTACTTTTCAGGGCTGCATCGTCAAACTTCTCATCAACCAGTTTGTATCTCCTCCCATATATGATCATGCATATATCCATATATTGAAAATACCTCACATTTCAGAAAGTAGGTGTAAAGTACTAAAAAGATGTAGACAATAGACATGACATCACTACTTATGTCACCAAATGACAGCAAGTCATGCTGACATGGCTGATGAAGTGCAGAGCTTAGGCTAGTACTTTACTTCTTGGAAAAAAAAGGTTACTAGAGCAACAAAACAAACAAAAAAACAAACAAACAAAAAGATTCCATCAAGTTTTCAATGACATGACACATGACCAGTAATTTTCAATTTGTCTACAAAGGATTGTATACATTTGCCTCATAATGGAACTAAAGTAGTAGTTCTTTTTTGCTCCACTTCTAAATATTTGTTTAGCCATTGAAAATCCTGTTATGTACACCTACTCATCTATTTCTTATGAAATGAAGTAAGCAAACAAAAACAAATTTAAAAGTCAGAAGTAGAAAAGGTTTAATTATAAAGATACCTCTGTGTCTGGAGGGTGAGAAAAGGTACCGATTGCATAGAAAATCCCTTTGAAGTAACTACATGGTCATTCTGAATAGTTTGGGAGAAAGTTGCAGTTCTCAAGACTGGCAAGCCTATTTCATACTTCAACTCATCTGCACTGATGGTGGGTTCTGCAAGAAATACAGCCAACTGGCTCCTTGCAAAGTAAAATCTCACAGCATGCTGGCATGAAAGCAATAAGCTTTCTGTTCAAATTTTAGCTTCCAGTATGTAGACAAGATATTACAGCTCAACAGAATTATTTACTTGACAAATTTTTGGTGGACGAACTGAGAATAGAGGCAGACAGAGGAAAATTAGATTCCTGTTAGCTCATTTGTAAATCAGATATTAGTCTGGAGAAGTCAATGATTATGCTGATAATCCTTTCAGCAACACCAGTGTAACTCTATTAACTTTAGGGAATAGAATCCTGCTTTACAGCAATCATAAAGGGCCCTTAGGGGCTCTTTTTTAAGTGCAGCCCAAGCTGATTATGAACTTCAGCTAGCATAGCTGTGTCAATTGCAGTCAGTCTGAGTGACCCCAGAGATATTTATAGGTGTTTTATAGTGTTGACAAGGTTATGCCATCTGTTAGCAAAGCAGTGGAGTTTCCTTTTTCAGAGCTGAGAGTGGAGATTTTACTCTTAGATATAATTTATAGCTTTAATGTTTTAGATGCTCCTAGTGTAAGAATGTTTTTCTCTATGAACAGAAAGATGCTTTTCATACAGATTATTATTCCACGAAGTGTATCTATAGTGTGGAAAAGGATTAATTGCACAATATAGGTCTTTATCCACCTAGTAAAACATTATGTTTGCAAAGTTAAACATGGTACTGTTCTCTCTCTATGATGAAAGTGTGTAGCTGATGAAAGGGGAATTTTGATCAGTGCAATATACTAGGACTTCAAGAGGTGCATTGCTGTTTCTGTATGAACTTCTCTAAAACACTCTGACAATTTTTGTATTCCAGTGAAATTTGTGTATGGCTAAGTTTCAAAAATGCCACTTGTACTAGAAGGCCTACAAAGACTAAAAGTAGTAATAAAGCATATTTATTTCAAAGAGTTTTTATGCTTTACTGGAAAAAACAAAGGAGTGGGTTTTCATTTCCACTGAGTTTTGCAAGACAGAAAAAGTGTCATTCCTAACCTACCTAAATTATTCTTGTTGCACAGTAAAAGATAAATGATTTCTGAGCATTCACAATGTGTCTTTTGGTTGGTTGGTTGGTTTGTGATTTTGGTGGTTTTGTTTGTTTGCTTGCTTTTTTGTTTATTTTGGTTGGCTGGTTTTCTTTGTTTTGTGGGGAGTTGTTTGTTTTTGTTTTGTTTTGTCATAGAATACACTGCAAGAGAAAAATTAGAACTGCAACTGAATTTCTGAAGTTAACTATAGAAAAACATTTGCATCTTCACACATCTAGCCAGCTGTATTTCTCATCTGCTTTGTGTAACTTTGGACCAATACTTGACTGAACAAAGTCTGAGTTACTGTGTTTTTTGTGGAAAATATATCTTGCTTTTGACATATACATTGTCCTGGAAAGAAAAATAAATAGTATCTAGTACATGGGGCTTTAATGATGGTTGCAGGTGGACAGTGTGGAAAACAAGAACATTTTGTGTCTGAAAAGGACAAGTAGGAGCTTACATTACTTGTAGGTTACTCCAGTTTCTCCTTTCACTGTGGCTTACTGCTTTTAATTTGTAGTCACTAAAGCTCTAACTTGGAGATGGAAGTATATGGACCATCTGGTACTTTTGTTTTTCAGACTTCGAACTCAATAAGAAAATGCAAATGACACCCAAGCTGTCAGGTAGCATAAGTTGAAAACAGGTATGCTCTGCTCTCTCTTTCACTGAAAGCTATATTTTTTCCTGTTAAACGAATCCAGTAAAATTAGTGCCAATGCGTGAACATGCTTGAAATGTAAGATTTTGCTTTAATTTTCAAAATACAGAACATGCAAAACTTTCTCAACAATTTCTCAACATCATCACCATCAACCTTGTATTATCATTACTGCACTGTACAGCTTCACCTATTATCTTTTACCATAATTCTTAGTTTCTGTTTTGTGGAGCGGCACTTTTTCTTTGCTTTCACATTATTGTTGTTATACAATCTATATACTATTTGGCTACATAACACTTCTCTTTTTGCGTCATTGGATGTAACTCCATACCACTTAACACTTTCCTGTGAGGTGTGATTTCATATAGCAAGATAATAACATTTTGTTTGCCTAAGCAACCACAATTTTTGGAGTGTACTGGGCAGAAAATCCCACTTCAGTGTATTAATTTTTTTTCGTATGTTCCATGAGATTATTGAGGCTTTTCAATAATTTTTTTTCCACACTCTTTTACTGTCAGAGCTTCATAGCAGAAATCACCAAAGCTGTGGTTTGAGATTCTTTGTTTTCCTTCTGATGCACTTTCTATCTCCTTGCTGCCCCTCAGCTGAATTTGCCTTGCCGCATGCATTACTGTACACTTAAACTACCATAAACTGAAAAGTACTTTTACTCAGAATCAGTGCTCCAACCTGGTTCTTCCTGTCACTAAGCAAATACTTGTAATATAGTTAAGTCAGATATAATACTTGTAGTATAGTTAAGTCAGATCTTTTACCAAAGTAAAAAGTACTTTGAAGTAGATTTCCAACATTCAGCCATCTCAAATCAATCTATTATTTATCACTCAAGCAAGAGATTCACTCTATTTCAGAGTGAAGTTGTCTTGTCATTGGGTTGGTGCTTTGGTGAAAAGGACATAAAAATATAGATATATCTGGTTGATCATCCTTGTGAGGTTAAAAAAAAAAAAGACTCAGAAACATGTTTTCTGGGAATACACTCAGAACCAGTGGCTAGCCATTCAGGTCCTGATTGGCATTCAAAAAGTATACACTTATTCTTAGTTAAAAAAACAAACAAACAACAACAACAAAAAAAAAACATATACAGACAGAGGCGTTTTTCTATCTTTCTATTCTTTTTCTATCTAGAAGTGATGGGCTACATATGTTCCACTGGAGCCACCTAAAGCAATTCAGCAAGACCTGAAAACAAGCTTCTTGCTCTATGATACTTTTAGTCTTCCCGTGATAGTCTCTAAAATTACTCTCTCTATTCCTTACTGTTCCTTCATTCTCTTTAGTCATTTAACAGTTCCACTGAGGTATCAAACTTGTAATTATGATTCTCAGATACAATTTCTATTAAAAACAGAGATTTGTATATTGTGCAATATAAATTTTTGACAAACCTTAACTGAAACTCACATGGATTTCTGAAGAACACTCAAGTGGAAAAGATTAATAACATGCTTTTCCCTCTGTAAGAAAATATGGATTTCTCTCAGTTACATTTATTCTTTACTTAAGAATAAGTAAACCTTAAATATGAATTAATTGGAAATTTGCTCTTGGACAGCCCTAGGATGTCAGTGAATTTATAAGAACTTCGGGAGAGTTCATTTAAGGCTCATAATTATCCAGTTGAGCCACTGGAACCAAGAGAAAGGTGAAACCTTATAGTTTTGTGAGATGATTCTGAGGTAGGTTCTACATTTGATCGGACTATTTGTGGCTTAATTCAGCTATTTAGCGTCAGCCTGTTAAACACAGAACTTGCACGTCTGCAGTTCAGTCTGCAAATCAAAGGGCATTTTGCAGCCTCATCTCAGAGCAAGATTAATGCTATTTTGATTAAAGCAAATTTAAGTTTCTCCTCTTGGACTGATTGATTTCATTTGCAGTTCCAAAAGGAACATTTCAGGTCAATCAAAAAAATATTTAGCAAAATAAAGATGGAAATTATTTCAAATAGAAAGAAACACTTCATTTGATATAAGATAGTTCGCCTGGATTTTGAGCATCATGTTAAAGTACATTTGGAGGGGAAAAAAAAATCTTGCTTCAAGTCAAAAAAACAACTGCTTCATTTGGAAAATGTGAAAACTTTGCAGAATTCAGAATACTTGTTCTGGGGAGTGCTACTTTTTTCAAAAAAAAAAAAAAATCAAAGAAAGACAGTGAATTTGCAAAGCACACTGCTGTTGCCAAGCTCTCATTTGATATATACAAAAAAAAAAAACAGCAAACAAACATATTTGCTACACATTTATCTATTGAACACATTTTCATACATAGAGAGAAGTACATTACATTGCATGTAATAATCTGCAGTATGCATCAATTTTTTTAATTTATTTTGCATATGTAACTGTCAAAAATATAATTGTAATGCATTAACACCAGCTTTTAGAAAGCGGCCTGCATTATTATTTTTTTTCCTCTTTTCCCTTATCTGAACCTCTCTTTAAAGTACTTATCTACCTACTTTTTTTTTTTGTATTCCAACTCCCTGCTTGGAGTAAGGACAGTTAGGTCAGGTTGCTCAGGGCCTAAGCAGAAAATATCTCAGTAGAATACGAACAAGTCCATCCACAGTCTCCAGGCAATATCTATTCTGGTACCAGAGTTCATCTACTCCATGTGAACATCCCCTTAGCCCATTCTTCTCTGAAATGAGCTTCTGGGTCCAGTGGAGGAAGGATACTTTTTTGACAATCTAATCCTGGTTTCTGGAAGGGTTCTGCACCAAGGTCCACCAGCAAGGAAATATTTAGCATCATGACATCAAACTTAGGCATCAGTATAATTGTAAAATATCTTTCATTATTGGATGTTATCTCAACTCTCTTCTAAAGCTCAGATCTCACCTGTAACAATCCCTTTCTTGTCCCAATTTCTGTTGAGTTTCAATACCTACAAGGGAGTTGTAATTCTTGTTTCACAAGACACATTTAGTATAAAGATTTCCTATGATTACTTACCTTTTCACTATCATGCATGTTCATTAGATAACCATTCCTCTTCATGTACTAGAAGTATGAAAACAGATGGTGTTTCCCATCACTAGCCTTTGAAAAATACAGGAGTCTATTGGGACCATCAAAAAAATAAAATTGTCTAAAAATAGGTGTGTTTGTTGCTGTTGTTTTGTTTTGTATTTGTTTTTGTTTTACTTTGTTTTCAAAGTGTTCTTGTTGCAGATTGATAAAGCAGGATTCCTCTGTTTTTCCCTCTGACTTTTTGAGAGGAATAGCTCTTTCTTCCTCTGAACTACCTCTGAAAGAAACATCTCATCTTTCTGACTGTGCAGTAGACACTGGTAGCAGGTAAGATAAGATGTTTAACACAGATGTTAATCAACAGTTATATGATCCAATTTATCCTTCCTTTCTATGCTACCTGCACTCGGCTGATACCTTACTTGTCACAGTTTTGATTTAATTGAGAATATTCGTCATAATGAAGGAATAATCTACCATGGAGCATTCCTTTCTTTAAAAGAATGAAAAAGGAGAAAATGAAGGAGATATAAGAGGTGAAAATGGGATATATTACAGAGAAGAATATTGGGAGATGGAGTTTTGAAGCTTTTTAAGAGATTTTAGAAGTCAAGATCTCACTTTGCTACCTGACTAGCCTTCAAGCATCTTCTTGACAATAACAGACTTCAGATCCACCACTCATCTTTAATCCACCTCTTTTTCACCCCGTGAAAAGGAGAGTGAGGAAAGAGTTCATGGCAGCTTTTTCAAGAGTGGGGGGGAAAGTGGGAGATGCTGATCTCCTCTCTCTGGGGACCAGTGATAGGACCCAAGGGAATGGCATGGAGCTGAAACAAGGGAGGTCCAGACTGGGTATTAGGAATAGGTTCTTCACTGAGAGGGTGGCTGGGCACTGGAACAGGCTCCCGAAGGCAGTGGTAAGAGCTCCGAGTTGCCAGAGGTCAAGAAGAATTTGTAGAATGCTCTCAGACATTTGTTTTGATTTTTGAGTGATGCCGTGTGGAGCCACATGTTGGACTGGATGATCCTTGTGAGTCCCTTCCAATTTGGAATATTCTATGATTCTGTGATCCTATGAAATGACCTCACCTTCCATTTTTCATACAAGTACCTATGATAGGGAAAATATAAACAG